>NC_059211.1:49959772-50029772 GCF_020615455.1 Coregonus clupeaformis | reverse complement strand
CTAAGGTGTATGTAAACTTCCGACTTCAACTGTATATATACAGTTAAAGTCGGAAGTTTACATACCCCTTAGCTAAATACATTTAAACTCAGTTTTTCACAATTCCTGACATTTAATCCTAGTAAAATTCCCTGTCTTAGGTCAGTTAGGATCACCACTTTATTTTAAGAATGTGAAATGTCAGAATAATAGTAGAGAGAATGATATATTTCAGCTTTTATTTCCTTCATCACATTCCCAGTGGGTCAGAAGTTTACATACACTCAATTAGTATTTGGTAGCATTGCCTTTAAATTGTTTAACTTGGGTCAAACGTTTTGGGTAGCCTTCCACAAGCTTCCCACAATAAGTTGGGTGAATTTTGGCCCATTCCTCCTGACAGAGATGGTGTACCTGAGTCAGGTTTGTAGGCCTCCTTGCTCGCACACGCTTTTTCAGTTCTGCCCACAAATGTTCTATAGGATTGAGGTCAGGGCTTTGTGATGGCCACTCCAATAGCTTGACTTTGTTGTCCTTAAGCCATTTTGCCACAACTTTGGAAGAACGCTTGGGGTCATTGTCCATTTGGAAGACCCATTTACGACCAAGCTTTAACTTCCTGACTGATGTCTTGAGATGTTGCTTCAATCTATCCACATAATATCCCTTCCTCATGATGCCATCTATTTTGTGAAGTGCACCAGTCCCTCTTGCAGCAAAGCACCCCCACCGCATGATGCTGTCACCCCCGTGCTTCACGGTTGGGATGGTGTTCTTCGGCTTGCAAGCATCCCCCTTTTCCCTCCAAACATAAAGATGGTGATTATGGCTGAGGTCTTTGATGATCTTCTTGGCCTTCCTGTGACACCGGGTGATGTCCATGTCCTGGAGGGCAGGCAGTGTGCCCCTGGTGATGCGTTGGGCAGACCGCACCACCCTCTGGAGAGCCCTGCGGTTGTGGACGGTGCAGTTGCCATACCAGGCGGTGGTACAGCCCGACAGGATGCTCTCAATGGTGCATCTGTAACAATTTGTGAGGGTCTTAGGCGCCAAGCCAAATTGAGGTTGAAGAGGCGCTGTTGTGCCTTCTTCACCACACTGTCTGTGTGGGTGGAGCATTTCAGATTGTCAGTGATGTGTACACTGAAGAACTTCAAGCTTTTCACCTTCTCCACTGCGGTCCCGTCGATGTGGATGGGGGCGTGCTCCCTCTGCTGTCTCCTGAAGTCCACGATCAGCTACTTTGTTTTGTTGACGTTGAGGGAGAGGTTATTTTCCTGGCACAACTCTGCCAGGGCCCTCACCTCCTCCCTCTAGGCTGTCTCGTGGTTATTGGTAATCAGGCCTACCACTGTTGTGTCATCTGCAAACTTGAGGATTGAGTTGGAGGCGTGTCATGGGTGAACACAGAGTACAGGAGGGGGCTGAGTACGCACCCTTGTGGGACCCCTGTGTTGAGGATCAACGTAGTGGAGGTGTTTTTGCCTTGGGGGCGGCTCGTCAGGAAGTCTAGGACCCAGTTGCACAGGGAGGGCTTCAGGCCCTGAGCTTAATGATGAGCTTGGAGGGTACTATGGTGTTGAATGCTGAGCTGTAGTCAATGAACAGCATTCTTACATAGGTATTCCTCTTGTCCAGATGGGATAGGGAAGTATGCACTGCGATGACGATTGCATCATCAGTGGATCTATTGGGGCTTCGCTCTCTTAGATACAGGAACAAGGGTGGACATCTTGAAGCAAGTGGGTACAGCAGACCGGAATAGGGAGAGATTGAATAGGCTCGTAAACACTCCAGCCAGGTGGTGTGCGCATGCTCTTAGGACAAGGGATGCTGTCTGGGCCTGCAGCCTTGCGAGGGTTAACACGCTTAAATGTCTTACTCACGTAGGCTACGGAGAACGAGAGCTCACAGTCTTCAGGCACTGTGTTATCCTCTAAGCAGGCGAAAAGGGTGTTTAGCTTGTCCGGGAGCAAGACGTCGGTGTCCGCGACGTGGCTGGTTTTCCCTTTGTAATCCGTGACTGTCTGGAGTCCCTGCCATATACGTCTTGTGTCTGAGCTATTGAATTACGACTCCACTTTGTCTCTGTACTGAAGTTTTGCCTGTTTGATTGCCTTACGAAGGGCCTAACTGGACTGTTTGAACAGCTGAACTGGGGAAGGGGACAGCCAGGAGTCATCAGGCCAGGTAGTCCTGATGCATGGTCCTAGGGCTCAGGTCCTCTGGGAGGGGAGAGAGAGCGAGAGAGAGGGGAGGGGGGAGAGGGTTATAGAGCAAGAGAGAGAGAGGGGGGAGAGGGTGAGAGAGAGAGCGAGAGAGATCGGAGAATTAGAGGGAGCATACTTAAGATCACACAGGACACCAGATAAGACAGGATAATTTCAGACTGACCCTGGCACATAGACTATTGCAGCATAGATACTGGAGGCTGAGACTGCCGCTACTACTGCTGCTACTACTACTGCTATTACTACTACTGCTGCTACTACTGCTACTGCTACTACTACTACTACTACTACTACTACTACTACTACTACTACTACTTCTACTGCTACAACTGCTACTACTGCTACTACTGCTACTACTGCTACTTCTACTACTACTACTACTGCTACTACTACTACTGCTACTGCTACTACTACTGCTGCTACTACTACTGCTACTACTACTACTGCTAATAATAATACTGCTACTATTAATGCTTCTACTGCTGCTACCATAAATAATCATTCTTGAAGTATAACAAACCATCAAATGGCTGTTCTCCAACTTGTCTCCATCTCAGTTACCAAATGGTGACCAGGACCAGACATCGGACCTGCGTGGAACAAGGGTGGGACAGCGCACTCCCTATATGTGAAGGTAATAAGTGATATATTCTGTCAAGCACATAGACTCACCCTACATTGTCTGGTAATACAGTCAATGCAAAAACAATTTTTTTTAAATCTTGTATTGAGATAATGAAATCAAAATGACATGTTTTGATTTGATGAAGTTTACCCAGATGTCTTCCAAAGAGAAATTATCTTAGTGCACTGGCAGATCATTTTGCTTAATTTAGCCAACAAAACAAAGTTATACTATCTTGTTGCAAGATAAATTATCTTGATGCATTTTCTGGGTAAGCATAATCAACTCCAAACAAATCATTTTGACAAAATTTCCTCAATACAAGATTTTTACAAATCAAGGTAAGAAAAAAAAAGTGCAGTGTATTGAAATCTACAGTATAGTTGATTCCACCCATGTCTGCCAGTGCTTGCATCCTTTATGCTAGTTCTGTATTCTCCATGTTGTGTGTTTTTCACAGCGGTGAAATGCCCAGTGATTCAAGTCAACGACAACGTTGTGGTCATCGGAAGCAGTGAGGATGCAACCTATGGAAATGTCATCCAGTTTGAGTGCCAATCAAATAACATGGTACTCAAAGGACCGTCTGAGATGGACTGCAATGACAGAGGAGAATGGAGCAGCACGGTCCCAACATGTGAAGGTAAACTGAAGCTACTGTATGTAAAAACACACTATGTATGCAAATATATGTGGACACCCCTTAAAATTAGTGGATTGTTTCAGCCACACCCGTTGCTGACAGGTGCATAAAATAGAGCACACAGACATGCAACCTCCATAGACAAACATTAGCAGTAGAATGGCCTTACTGAAGAGCTCAGTGACTTTCAACGTGGCACCGTCATAGGATGCCTCCAACAAGTCAGTTCGTCAAATTTCTGCCCTGCTAAAGCTGCCCCGGGCAAACTGTACGTGCTGTTATTGTGAAGTGGTCCTCGGTTGCAACACTCACTACCAAGTTTCAAACTGCCTCTGGAAGCAGTGTCAGCACAAGAACTGTTCATCGGGAGCTTCATTAAATGGGTTTCCATGGCCAAGCAGCTGCACTCAAGCCTAAGTTCACCATGTGCAATGCCAAGCGTTGGCTGGAGTGGTGTTAAGTTTGCCGCCATTGGACTCTGGAGCAGTGTAAACGCCTTCTCTGGAGTGATGAGTCACGCTTCACCATCTAGCAGTCCGATGGACGAATCTGGGTTTGGCGGATGCCAGGAGAACAGTACCTGCCCGAATGCATAGTGCAAATTGTAAAGTTTTGTGGATGAGGAATAATGGTCTGGAGTTGTTTTTCATGGATTGGGCTTGTCCCCTTAGTTCCACTGAAGGGAAATCTTAACGCTACAGCATACAATGACATTCTAGACGATTCTGTGCTTCTAACTTTGTGGCAACAGTTTGGGGAAGGCCCTTTCCTGTTTCAGCATGGCAATGCCCCTGTGCACAAAGCGAGGTCCATACAGAAATGGTCTGTCAAGATCGGTGTGGAAGAACTTGACTGGCCTGCACAGAGCCCTGACCTCAACCCCATCGAACACCTTCCGGATGAATTGGAACGCCGACTGCGAGCCAGGCCTAATCGCCCAACAGCAGTACCCGACCTCACTAATGCTGTTGTGGCAGAATGGAAGCAAGTCCCCGCAGCATTGTTCCAACATCTAGTGGAAAGCCTTCCCAGAAGAGTGGAGGCTGTTACAGCAGCCAAGCGGGGACCAACCACATATTAATGCACATGATTTTGGAATGAGATGTTCGACGAGCAGGTGTCCACATACCTTTGGCCATGTAGTGTTCACCACCAGGCACTATGACATCGTCATACATGTCACTAGCTGATGTGGATGCGGTGTAGGAGTCAGGCGCAGGACACAGAGGCTCAGTCAAACACGACTTTACTACATTTACATTACATTTTAGTCATTTAGCAGACGCTCTTATCCAGAGCGACTTACTAGACGTAATGACAATACAAAATAAAGGGCCTCGAAAACACAGGCGGCGTGCGAAAACGCACAACAGTGCGTAACGATAAGCAAGACCAAAAAGTTCCACACAAGAGACACCAACGGACAGGCGGACAATAACACACAAACTCACATACACAAAGCAGGAAACTTATAGGTCACATAATTAGACACAAACAGACACAGGTGCGACAGACAGACCAAACCAAACAAACATCGAAACATCCAACGGTGGTAGCTAGCACTCCGGGGACGACGAACGCCGAAGCCTGCCCGAGCAAGGAGGAGGAGCAGTCTCGGCCGAATTCGTGACAATACACAACAGGGCAATGTCCCACTTGTTAGATTAATTTGTATTTTAAGAATAATGACTAAAGGATTTCACCCCAAATACAGTATAAATGTGTGAATGGGGTTTGTTATAATGTAGTGGCCACCCACTAACAGAGGGGGGCGGGACTAAACATTCCAGGGTGAAGGGGACTGAGAAAACGGGTTACAAAAAGCCTCCTAAAGGTGGGCGGAGCAAAGTGCCTTTGTGTGAAGAGGTATAAAACAGTATGTATGGGTTTTGGGCGCCTGAGCTCTCCATTAATCAAATACAGATCATTCTTGCTGGTTGTGGACCTTGAATCATTTATGATTAAAACCAGAGCCTTACAACCCCTGGTAATGGTTCAAGCTTAGGTTGAATTAGAGATATAAATTCTCTTGACACCACTAGAATACAAAACAAATCACAACATGATCCCATATTGGGGAAGAATATATAATGACCGTATAGAATGATCAGTGATTATATGTAGTGTTTTTTTAAATCCAGATTTGAATGACCGTCATCAACTCAAAAGTGTAATATTAAAAATAATCCCTCACAATGCTTATACCATATTTGAATCAACAATTCGTATTGTCACACATTGTTGTTTCTGATCATGATGACCAATCATCTGTTTAATTCTGTGCTTATTCAATTCACAGTGATTAAATGCTATGCTCCAGAAATAGCTAATGGTGCAGTGACCGGGCCCCCTAAGGAAGATTACAATGAAGATGATATACTGAGATACAGCTGTAATCCGAGGTATATGAAGTCTCAGGGAAGAGCCCCTCGATGCACTAAAATGGTCAACAGAGCCATATGGAGTCCAACACCAGAGTGTGAAGGTAAGGATCTGATCATCTCAGGAATCAAGTGAATGCAACTTGACATTTTAAGTCGGCTGGGTAACTCATGTTTTGAACTTTACATTTATATTTTTATAATTTTAACATATTTTATCAAGCTACTAACATAATGTTTTTCAATGTTTTTGTTTCTAAAATGCAGAAGTGAAATGTTCATTATCATTGACACCAACAAGAGGAACCAGCTACACACCTGCTGGCAGAAATCTGTTCTTGCCTGATGAAAGGGTGACGGTGACCTGTGCCTCAGGATTCTGGATCTTTACCAAAACATCCGAACAGACAGTAACATGCAAAGAGGACGGAAAGTGGTCATCTTTTACAGATTGTGAACGTATGTTTATACTGGAGAGTATATTGTAGTATGATATATTGAGGGTATATTGGGGTATACACAGGTGAGTCACTCTGTATTACTGTACAGGTATGGTTCATGCTGACACTAAACATCTCTATCATTGTAGCGATAACCTGTGATGATCCACGTGACCCTCTTGTGAGTTCTCCCTACCGCTGGCAGCGGGGTCAATTGAGAAACATTCAGCGTTACAGCTGTGAAACCGGATTTAAAACCACAAATGCCAGAGGTGTTGCCACATGCACAAGTGATGGCTCCTGGACTCCACACCCACTCTGTGAAGGTGCAGTATTTTGAAGGACGCCATCTTTGAATACCACTATGGTTTGATTACCTTGTGGTCGGATGTTAGTTTGGACTGCATCAGAATTACGTTGTTTGTCTTTCAGAGATAACATGTGACAAGCCAGATATCCCAAATGCTGTGATTGAAGACCCTAAAACAAGATACAAATACAATGAACAGCTCACTTATGAATGTAAGAGGAATTATGAACTATTGGACAGCACTACCAGACCTGCTGCTACCTGTACGACAAATGGCTGGACCAGGACACTTGGCTGTAAAGGTAGGGTGACATTTATATTTCAATCATCTAAAACTTTGAGGATGTGACTCAAGTCACTGATCCAGAGGGTTTAAAGGCTACTGGAAAGATCAAACATCAGATTTTAACCTATTGGGGATTTGATGTGGAATTGGTAATGGCCAGAACATTCGCTCACTTTGCTTCCATTGGTTTTCCAGATATTGCTCCGTTCAGTGCTTTTACCAAACTGACAGTGTGGCCAAAATGTCATGATATTGTAGAGCAGGTCCTCTAAGTGCTCTGTAAACAGTTTACTGCACGATGTGTCACAATGCCTTCTGTAATGTTTCATGCAATTGTTTCTCCCAGAAATAGAAGGAGTATGCATCATATTGAGGGTATATTGAGGTATAGACAGATGAATCACTGTGTATTACTGTACAGGTATGGTTCATGCTAACACTAAACATCTCTATCATTGTAGTGATAACCTGTGTTGATTCACGTGACCCTCTTGTGAGTTCTCCCTACCACTGGCAGCGGGGTCAATTGGGAGGAATTCAGCGTTAAAGCTGTAGAGCTGGATTTAAAACCACGAATGTGTCACAATGTGTCACAATGTGTTCTATAATGTGTCACAATGTGTTCTATAATGTGTCACAATGTGTTCTATAATGTATCACAATGTGTTCTATAATGTGTCACAATGTGTTCTATAATGTTTCATGTCATTGTCTCCCCCAGAAATAGAGGGAGCATGTATCAACCCGACTGTGGAGAATGGATTCATTCAGTCAAATGAGAGTAATGTTGATCCTAGGAACAGCATAATATATTATTCCTGCAATGAAAGGTTCAAACCCTCTACCAGGGGTTGGTGGGGTGCAGCCACATGTACTGAGGGAAAATGGTCTGGAATTTCAAAGTGTATTGGTAAGAAAACAGATCCTCTAGATATTATCTCTTTAAAAAGTAGATCAAGAACAGTAGAATGCATTTTCCTCTGCCTTTGCTAGATTGGTCTGAAACTCAATCTCAATGCTGTGTCTCTCTAGATAAATCAAAATGTGGCAGAATCCCTGTCATTCCCAACACGATTAAGGTAACTCACCAAGAAGTCTATAACAATCAAGAAACTGTTCAAATTAATTGCAAAGATGGATACTCATCTGAAAATATGAAAATGCAATGTGAGAATGGAGAATGGCAAGGACTGTTACCAGATTGTAAACGTGAGTAGTTGTTAATAGTTTCGTACATTTGAAATAATCACTTGATTTGACTTGTATGCAGGGGCCAGTCATCCTTTACTGTATGTTTACTATATGTTTTAATAGTTTGGGGAAAAGGCCCCAGAAGCCCGTATGATATTACGTAAATAGACAGGTAGTTGTTCTGTATCTGTACTGTGTGTATGTTTTCTACCCACTAATCTTACATCAATATTTTCTTCTCCTGAAGCGCAAGGCGTTCCATGTGATCCTCCACCTAAAGTTGAAAATGCAATTGTTAAAATCCCGTATCAAAATAAATACATAGAGGGATTTGAAGTGAATTATGAATGTCGCAAGTCCTTTGAAAAAGAGGGACTTCAAAAAATTACTTGCGAAAATGGGAATTGGACACCACCACCACCAACATGCAAACGTAAGTATTCATAACTGTTTGAAACTGATGCAGTAATCCAGTTTATAGTTACTTTATAATGAACATCACCTATTCAAAAAGGTTTAAAAAAAAAAGATTTAAATGTTAATTGAGATGAAACAATTCCGTGTCACATAACACCATGTTTCTCGCCTCGTACAATCAGGGATCCTTGTTAAGGCTTTGCTTGGTATTACAGAAATATACATCTCTGATTTACAGTTTCTCAGCATGTCTCCAATGTGTCCACTTTGAGAAAGTTGCTGTTGTTTTTTGTTGTTGTTGCTATATTCAATATATTTACACAAGTGTAGTTTTCCTAGAGATGATCATGGATGAGTTTCAGTGCATATTTACTGTATGTATCACAAATTACCCCAGTAAAATCTTCTGAATATACTGTACATTGGCCATTGACTATGGTTCTAACCATACAGTCATTCACTGCCACATTTGTGTCTCTGGTACTTTATTGTAATTTGATAGTTCAAACATGCTGTGCTTCACCTGCAGAGTACTGTGGTGAGCCTGAGGGTGCAGGGAAACATTTTCAGATTATTGACCAGGAGCTAGAGAGATACGAAAATGGGAACCAAATAGAATATGAATGCCTCAGCCCATACAAAGGCCCAGGAGGAAAAACAATTTGCAAGAATGGAGAATGGCACAAGCCGGTTGAGTGTAAAGGTAAGTCTTAAGTCTATGGTACTGTATTATCATGGTACTGTATTATCATGAGACTGTATTATCATGGTACTGTATTATCATCGTACTATACTGTATTATCCTTGTACTGTATTATCATGATACTGTATTGTCATTGTACTGTACTGTATTATCATCAAACTGTATTATCATGGTAATGTTTAATCAGGTCACTGTATTATCATGGTACTGTATTATCATGATATTGTATTAACATGGTACTGTATTATCATGATACTGTACTGTATTATCATGATACTGTACTGTACTATCATGATACTTTACTGTATTATCATGGTGCTGTATTATTATGATACTGTACTGTATTATCATAATACTGTACTGTATTATCATGATACTGTACTATCAAGGTACTGTATGGTATTATCATGCTACTGTATTGTCATGGAACTGTATTATCATGATGCTGTATTATCAAAATATTATATTATCATGATACTGTATTAACATGGTACTGCATAATCATGATACTGTACTGTAGTATAATGGTACTGTATTATCATGGTCCTGTATTGTATTATCGTGTTACTGCATTATCATTGTACTGTATTATCATAATACTGTATTATCAAGGTACTGTTTGGTATTATCATGGTACTGTATTATTCTGTATTATCATGATACTGCATTATCATGATATTGTACTGTATTATCTTGGTACTGTATTATCATTGCACTGTATTATTTTAATGTATTATCATGGTATTGTATTATCATGGTACTGTATTAACATGATACTGTATTATCGTTGAACTGTATTATCATGGTACTGTAATGTATTATAATTCTACTGTATTATCATTATACTGTACTGTATTATCCTAGTACTGTACTTTATTATTATGGTACTTAACTGTATTATCATGGAACTGTATTATCATGGCACTGTATTATTATGATACACTATTATCATGGTACTGTACATTTTGTAATGCTTTATAATAACAATATGCCATTTAGCAGACGCTTTTATCCAAAGTGACTTACAGTCATGTGTGCATACATTTTTACGTATGGGTGGTCCCAGGGATCGAACCCACTACCCTGGCGTTACAAGTGCCATGCTCTACCAATTGAGCTACAGCTTTATCATATACAGTTGAAGTCGGAAGTTTACATACACCTTACCAAAATACATTTAAACTCAGTTTTTCACAATTCCTGACATTTAATCCTAGAAAAAAATCCCTGTTTTAGGTCAGTTAGGATCACCATTTTATTTTAACAATGTGAAATGTCAGAATAATAGTAGAGAGAATGATTTATTTCAGTTTTTATTTCTTTCATCACGTTCCCAGTGGATCAAAAGTTTACATACGCTCAATTAGTATTTGGTAGCATTGCCTTTAAATTGTTTAACTTGGGTCAAATGTTTTGGGTAGCCTTCCACAAGCTTCCCACAATAAGTTGGGTGAATTTTGGCCCATTCCTCCTGACAGATCTGGTGTAACTGAGTCATGTTTGTAGGCCTCCTTGCCTCCTTTTTCAGTTCTGCCCACACATTTTCTATAGGATTGAGGTCAGGGCTTTGTGATGGCCACTCCAAAACCTTGACTTTGTTGTCCTTAAGCCATTTTGCCACAACTTGGGGTCATTGTCCATTTGGAAGACGCATTTCCGACCAAGCTTTAACTTCCTGACTGATGTCTTGAGATGTTGCTTCAATATATCCCCCCCAAAATTCTTCCTCATGATGCCATCTATTTAGTGAAGTGCACCAGTGCCTCCTGCAGCAAAGCACCCCCACAACATGATGCTGCCACCCCCGTGCTTCACGGTTGGGATGGGGTTCTTCGGCTTGCAAGCATCCCCCTTTTCCCTCCAAACATAAAGATGGTCATTATGGCCAAACAGTTCTATTTTTGTTTCATCAGACCAGAGGACATTTCTTTGTTCCCATGTGCAGTTGCAAACCGTAGTCTGGCTTTTTTATGGCGGTTTTGGAGCAGTGGCTTCTTCCTTGCTGAGCGGCCTTTCATGTTATGTCAATATAGGACAAGTTTTACTGTGGATATAGATACTTTTGTACCTGTTTCCTCCAGCATATTCACAAGGTCCTTTGCTGTTGTTCTGGGATTGATTTGCACTTTTCGCACCAAAGTACGTTCATCTCTAGGAGACAGAACGCATCTCCATCCTGAGCGGTATGACACCTGCTCCCAAGGATGAACCAGATTTGTGGAGGTCTACAATTTTTTTCTGAGGTCTTGGCTGATTTCTTTTTGATTTTCCCATGATGTCAAGCAAAGAGGCACTGAGTTTGAAGGTAAGCCTTGAAATACATCCAAAGGTACACCTCCAATTGACTCAAATTATGTCAATTAGCCTATCAGAAGCTTCTAAAGCCATGACATCATTTTCTGGAATTTCCCAAGCTGTTTAAAGGCACAGTCAACTTAGTGTATGTAAACTTCTGTCCCACTGGAATTGTGATACAGTCAATTACAGTGCCTTGCAAAAGTTTTCATCCCCCTTGGCGTTTTTCCTATGTTGTTGCATTACAACCTATAATTTAAATGGATTTTTATTTGGATTTCATGTACTGAACATAGACAAAATAGTCAAAATTGGTGAAGTGGAATTCAAAAAATAACTTGTTTCAAAAAATTCAAAAAATAAATAACGGAAAAGTGGTGTTGTCACACCCTGGCTCTGGGACTCTATATGTTGAGCCAGGGTGTGTTCATTCTATGTGTTCTGTTTCTATGTTGGGTGTTCTAGGTTGTGTTTTTCTATGTTGGCCTGAGTGACTCCCAATCAGAGGCAACGAGTGTCAGCTGTTGGCGGGTTGTCTCTGATTGGGAGCCATATTTAAACTGTCTGTTTTCCTTTTGTGTTTGTGGGTTCTTGTTCCGTGTTCGGTCATTGTCACCGTGGACTTCACGAGTCGTTTGTTGTTTTGTTTTCGTGCTTTATTTAATAAATCACCATGTTCGTTCAACACGCTGCGCATTGGTCTACTTCTCTCCCTGACGATCGTGACAGGTGTGTGCATATGTATTCACCCCCTTTGCTATGAAGCCCCTAAATACGATCTGGTGCAACCAATTACCTTCAGAAGTCACATAATTAGTTAAATAAAGTCCACCTGTGTTCAATCTAAGTGTCACATGATCTGTCACATGATCTCAGTATATATACACCTGTTCTGAAAGGACCCAGAGTCTGCAACCCCACTAAGCAAGGGGCACCACCAAGCAAGCGGCACCATGAAGACCAAGGAGCTCTCCAAACAGGTCAGGGACAAAGTTGTGGAGAAGTACAGATCAGGGTTGGGTTATAAAAAAAATATCTGAAACTTTGAACATCCCACGGAGCACCATTAAATCCATTATTAAAAAATTGATAGAATATGGCACCAAAACAAACCTGCCAAGAGAGGGCCGCCCACCAAAACTCATGGACCAGGCAAGGAGGGCATTAATCAGAGAGGCAACAAAGAGACCAAAGATAACCCTGAAGGAGCTGCAAAGCTCCACAGCGGAGATTGGAGTATCTGTCCATATGACCACTTTAAGCCATACACTCCACAGAGCTGGGCTTTACGGAAGAGTGTAAAATTTAACTTTTTGGCCATCAAGGAAATGCTATGTCTGGCGCAAACCCAACACTTCTCATCACCCTGAGAACACCATCCCCACAGTGAAGCATGGTGGTGGCAGCATCATGCTGTGGGGATGTTTTTCATCGGCAGAGACTGGGAAACTGGTCAGAATTGAAGGAATGATGGATGGAGCTAAATACAGGGAAATTCTTGAGGGAAACCTGTTTCAGTCTTCCAGAGATTTGAGACTTGGACGGAGGTTCACCTTCCAGCAGGACAATGACCCTAAGCATACTGCTAAAGCAACACTCGAGTGGTTTAAGGGGAAACATTTAAATGTCTTGGAATGGCCTAGTCAAAGCCCAGACCTCAATCCAATTTAGAATCTGTGGTATGACTTAAAGATTGCTGTACACCAGCGGAACCCATCCAACTTGAAGGAGCTGGAGCAGTTTTGCCTTGAAGAATGGGCAGAAATCCCATTATAGAGACATACCCCAAGAGACTTGCAGCTGTAATTGCTGCAAAAGGTGGCTCTACAAAGTATTGACTTTGGGGGGGGGGGTGAATAGTTATGCACGCTCAAGTTTTCTGTTTTTTTGTCTTATTTCTTGTTTGTTTCACCCAAAAAAATATTTTGCATATTCAAAGTGGCAGGCATGTTGTGTAAATGAAATGATACAAACCCCCAAAAAATCAATTTTAATTCCAGGTTGTAAGGCAACAAAATAGGAAAAATGCCAAGGGGGGTGAATACTTTCGCAAGCCACTGTATAAGTGAAATAATCTGTCTGTAAACAATTGTTGGAAAAATTACTTGTGTCATGCACAAAGTAGATGTCCTAACCGACTTGACAAAACTATAGTTTGTTAACAAGAAATTGGTGTAGTGTTTGAAAAATGAGTTTTAATGACTCCAACCTAAGTGTATGTAAACTTCCGACTTCAACTGTAGCTACAATTGGATTGCTATTTTCACACAGTAGCCCATATTAAACAGTTTATTTCTTTATTATTTTATCATTAAACATTTATTTTATTGCATTATAACTATATACACAGTACCAGTCAAAAGTTTGGACACACCTACTCATTCAATTTTTTTATTTTTTATTTTTTTTATACACTATAGAATAATAATGAGGACATCAAAACTGTGAAATAACACATATGGAATCATGAAGTAACCAAAAAAAGTGTTAAATAAATTAAAATATATGTTATATTTTAGATTCTTCAAAGTAGCCACCGTTTGCCTTGATGACAGCTTTGCACACTCTTGTCATTCTCTCAACCAGCTTCACCTGGAATGCTTTTCCAACAGTCTTGAAGGAGTTCCCACATATGCTGAGCACTTGTTGGTTCCTTTTCCTTCACCCTGCAGTCTAACTCATCCCAAACCATCTCAATTGGGTTGAGGTTGGGGGATTGTGGAGGCCAGCTCATCTGATGCAGCACTCCATCACTCTCCTTGGTCAAATAGCCTTAAACAGCCCGGAGGTGTGTTGGGTCATTGTCCTGTTGAAAAACAAATGATAGTTCCACTAAGTGCAAACCAGATGGGATGGCGTATCGCTGCAGAATGCTGTGGTAGCCATGCTGGTTAAGTGTGCCTTGAATTCTAAATAAATCACTGACAGTGTCACCAGCAAAGCACCCCAACACCATCACACCTCCTCCTCCATGCTTCACGGTGGGAACCACACATGCAGAGATCATCCGTTCACCTACTATGCGTCTCACAAAGACATGGCGATTGGAACCAAAAATCTCAAATTTGGACTCATCAGACCAAAGGACAGATTTCCACCGGTCTAATGTCCATTGCTCGTGCTTCTTGGCCCAAGCAAGTCTTTTTTTCTTATTGGTGTCCTTTAGTAGTGGTTTCTTTGCAGCAATTCGACCATGAAGGCCTGATTCACACAGTCTCCTCTGAACAGTTGATGTTGAGATGTGTCTGTTACTTGAACTCTGTGAAGCATTTATTTGGGCTTCCATTTTTGAGTCTGGTAACTCTAATGAACATATCCTCTGCAGCAGAGATAAGTCTGGGTCTTCCTTTCCTTTGGATGTCCTCATGAGGGCCAGTTTCATCATAGCGCTTTATGGTTTTTGCGACTCCACTTGAAGAAACTTTCAAAGTTCTTGAAATCCTCTGGATTGACTGACCTTCATGTCTTAAAGTAATGAAGGACTGTCGTTTCCCTTTGCTTATTTGAGCTTTTTTTGCCATAATATTGACTTGGTATTTTACCAAATAGGGCTATCTTCTGTATACCAGCCCTACCTTGTCAGAACACAACTCATCGCATTAAGAAGGAAAGAAATTACACAAATTAACTTTTAACAAGGCACACCTGTTAATTGAAATGCATTCCAGGTGACTACCTCATGAAGCTGGTTGAGAGAATGCCAAGAGTGTGCAAAGCTGTTATCAAGGCAAAGGGTGGTGTCACGATCGTTACATGATGCGGACCAAGGCACAGCGTGATAAGCGTACATTCTTTATTAGTACACACACGAACCAAAACAACAAACGAAACGATACGTGAAGTCCTAGGTTATACACAAAACCTTACGGAACAAGATCCCACCACCTAACCTGCCAAAAGGCTGCCTAAGTATGGTCCCCAATCAGAGACAACGAGCTACAGCTGTCTCTGATTGGGAACCACCCTGGCCAACATAGAAACTAAACAATCTAGAACAAAACATAGAAAACTATAACATAGAAAATCCACACCCTGGCTCAACATTTAATAGTCCCCAGAGCCAGGGCGTGACAGGTGGATACTTTAAAGAATCTCAAATATAAAATATATTTTGATTTGTTGAACACTTTTTTGGTTACTACATGATTCCATGTGTTATTTCATAGTTTTGATGTCTTCACTATTATCCTACAATGTAGAAAATAGTCAAAATAAAGAAAATCCTTGGAATGAGTTGATGTGTCCAAACCTTTGACTGGTACTGTATATATTTATGTATTTTAGGGGTAGATCAGCAGATAGATTGTGGCTTCTATGAATGTAATTGTCTGCATCATTTCCAATGTGGCCTGTGGAATGTTGTCCCACTCCTCTTCAATGGCTGTGCGAAGTTAATGGATATTGGCAGGAACTGGCATCCCAAACATGCTCAATGGGTGACATGTCTTGTGAGTATGCGGGTCACGGAAGAACTGGGACATTTTCAGCTTCAAGCAATTGTGTACAGATCCTTGCGACATGGGGCCGTGCATTATCATGCTGAAACATGAGGTGATGGTAGTGGATGAATGGCATGACAATGGGCTTCATTATCTCGTTGAGGAATCTCTGTATATTCTAATTTCCATCGATAAAATGCAAATGTCTTAATTGTTCGTAGCTTATGCCTGCCCATACCATAACCCCACCGCCACCATGGGGCGCTCTGTTCACAACGTTGACATCAGCAAACCGCTCGCCCACACGACACCATACAAGTGGTCTGCGGTTGTGAGGCCGGTTGGACGTACTGCTAAATTCTCTAAAACAACATGATGGCTTATGGTAGAGAAATGAACGTCCGATTGTCTGGCAACAGCTCTGATGGACATTCCTGCAGTCAGCATGCCAATTGCATGCTCCCTCAAAACTTGAGACATCTGCAGCGTTGTGTTGTGTGACAAAACTGCACATTTTAGAATGGACTTTTATTGTCCCCAGCACAAGGTGCACCTGTGTAATGAGCATGCTGTTTAATCAGCTTATTGATATGCCACACCTGTCAGGTGGATGGATTATCTTTGCAAAGGAGAAATGCTCACTAACAGGGATGTAAACAAATTTGTGTTCAATATTTCAGAGAAATTAAATTTTTTGTGTTCATGGGGGGAAATAATGATATTTCATTTCAGCTCATGAAACATGGGACCAACACTTCACATGTTGTGTTTATATTTTTGTTCAGTGTATTTAAAAAAAAAAATTCCACTAACCCTATCACCCTTCCCCTAATTGGAGTAAACTAATGGACAACAACAAACGAGGGCATTGCGTTCATCCACCTCTGGCCTGCTGGCTCCCCTTCCTCTGCGGAAGCATAGTTCCCGCTCAGCCCAGTCAAAACTGTTCGCTGCTCTGTTCGCTGCTCTGGCACCCCAATGGTGGAAAAAGCTCCCTCACGACGCCAGGACAGCGGAGTCACTCACCACCTTCCGGAGACATTTGAAACCCCACCTCTTTAAGGAATACCTGGGATAGGATAAAGTAATCCTTCTACCCCCCACCCCCAAAAAAAATATAAATAAATAAATAAATAAATATATAAACAAAAAATATATATATATTGTAAAGTGGTTATCCCACTAGCTATAGGGTGAATGCACCAATGTGTAAGTCGCTCTGGATAAGAGCGTCTGCTAAATGACGTAAATGTAAATGTAAATGACAACAATAATTAGGCTTCTACTTCCAGCTTACATACTATATACATTTTACGGACACAGTATATTTTACATTAGTTAGCTATTTTCACACAGTAGCCAACGTTATACTGCTTTTTACCTAAAAGATACGGTGAGGACAAAGAGAGCCCAGCGAGTTGAGAGGGTGAGAAATGATGACCTGTTTGAAGAGGAGATCTTCATATTTAGTGAACCGGATTTAGAAGGGAAAATGTGGACCATGTTGACCACAGCTTTTCATTAATTTCCCCAAATTCTTCACAATGTTGCAGATAAATTGAAATGTATGATTGATATGTATTTCCTGTTTAATCTAGCAAGCTGTCTAGATCCCCCTCATATTTATAATGGAGATTACACCAAGGAAAATAAAGATGCTGAAGGCGTTTTTAAAGATGTGTCCTACAGATGTAACTTACACTACACACTGAGTTTCAAAGGCAGCATCAGATGTCTGAATGGAGTATGGGAGGCCCCTCCACAATGCTTTCGTAAGAACATTATTTTCATCCAGTATGACCCGATCATGTGTTTGAAACCTGGCTCAAGTATTGCTGATTTTATGTTACTTATTTTTATTTTATTTTATCAGGGCCTTGTGAGATTCACACATTTGATCCAAAGCACAATCTACAGGATTTGTCCAAAATAAGTTATGTTCCTCACAAGGACCAAATAGCTATCAAATGCAAAAACGGATATTACCATGAATGGGGATTAATTAATAATAAAAAAGAAATTAAGTTGGAGTGCAGTGATGGAAAAATAACATATTTGGACCACCCACCTATATGTAAGTGCTATGATGTAAAGTCAAACATACATCCAGGATATCAGTGTCATGTGGTGATTCTATATATGGAATGCATAAGTCCAGGATGCCATGTGATGTATCTGTTGTTGATTACAGTAATTCAATTTGATATACATTTTGATTGAAATACCAATTTTACATGAAAACCTTTGGTTTGCTGCAATGATGCGATTCTGTGTAACATTCCTACTGTATAAACATATCGATTACATTTTTTGATTGATTTTAGGCAGCAATCAAGGTTAAGGTGAGAGATCGTGACAATATGGGTAAGTTAACATATGTGCTCATTTTGAAGAAAGTCATACCCTTAATTTACACAAACCTGTAGGGGGACTGAAGGCAGAGCAAACGTCTAAAATCAACTATAAACAGTAGTATGAACAGTATTATAAACAGTATTATATACAGTATTATAAACAGTATTATAAACAGTAGTATGAACAGTATTATATACAGTATTATAAACAGTAGTATGAACAGTACTATAAACAGTATTATAAACAGTATTATAAACAGTAGTATGAACAGTATTATAAACAGTATTATAAACAGTAGTATAAACAGTATTATAAACAGTATTATATACAGTATTATAAACAGTAGTATGAACAGTATTATAAACAGTATTATATACAGTATTATAAACAGTAGTATGAACAGTATTATAAACAGTAGTATGAACAGTATTATATAAACAGTAGTATGAACAGTATTATATACAGTATTATAAACAGTAGTATGAACAGTATTATAAACAGTAGTATGAACAGTATTATATAAACAGTATTATAAACAGTAGTATGAACAGTATAATACACAGTCCTGACATCATTAAACACTGTCTCTATAGTAGTAGTGATCAGCACTATTACTCCAGACACTGATTATCCTGTCATGTGATTTCATTCCTACAGATATCTGACAGAGTCATGATGTTCCGTCCATCAAATTCAAGAATCCTTACAAAGCCTTCTTTATGTGCAAGGAGAAGACCTTTTTGCTTTTGTGGTTTCTTTTTCGCTTGTTTAAGTTAGGTTTAGAAAAAATGTGAGCCATCCAGTTATGAAATACGTGTAGGTGTCTCTTTTTTTTACATTTGACATTGTATCATCATTGTAACAAAATAACAGTATATTTCTAATCATATCAGTCTTAGCTTCACTATAATAACAGTTCAGCTATCTAAAGCTAGACTAAAATGGTAAATTAGTACAAAGAGATGTGATTGTGTGAATATCCTCCTAACAAGTTTATAAATTGCCTGGCTGGGCTGATGATACTGTGGATTGCGCATTTCAACGTCATATATTTAGCCGGTGGTAACTTGTGGAATTGACACCGGCTGGAATGCGGTTTTAACCAATCAGCATTCAGGATTAGACCCACCCGTTGTATAATATGTGAATGTCCTCCTGTATCTCCCAGCTGTGTGATTCATTATCTGAAGGTTTAATATAAATGAACAACTGATGTTATGATTGTGATTGACCTTATCAAGGAAGACAATAAAGTTGTCAAAAAGAGATGACGTGTTGTCTCCATGAGTCTTTACAAGGCTACAGCATAACAGAATAAGATGATTTACAGCTGTTATCCTAACAAACACACATGCAGTATTAAAGCTGACTGAAGCTATTTCTCAGGTCAGTATCACTGTTCCATAGATCGCTTTGTAAATCAGTTTTGTCTCTTAACATCCACCTATAGCTACTTTCGCAGGTGAACAGTATATATTCTCCAGTGTCTCAGAATAGTGTCAGTAATGACATGTCTCAGTTGTAAATTGTTTTTTTTATTTGTATTTAATTTGTTTTACTTCTTGCCAAGAGTGATCTCAGCTTACTGGAAGTGATGGTAACTGTCTTGTTGGACAAACATATCAATAAATAACCCCTGTGTCACGGATCCCTCCGAGGCTGCCTCCTCTCCTTGTTCGGGCAGGCTTCGGCGTTCATCGTCACCTGCCTTCTAGCCACTGCCGCTCCTCTGTTCATCATTCCATTTGTTTTGTCTTGTTTTTACACACACCTGGTACATATCCCCTCATCAGTGTCTGTATAAGTATTCCCTCTGCTCCCCATGTCTGTGTGTTATTGTTACTTTGTGGAGGTATCACTAGCGCGGTTGAGCAAGTTTGTTATTTTTATCGCCGGGAATATTTACCCGTGTATGTTTGGTTCCCAGTATGCATTTAAGTCGCACTGGGATCGTATTTTCGCATTGCTGCAGACTACCTTATTGGGCTGAATAAAGCATATTCCTTCTTAACACTCCTGCACCGACTCCGTTCATCCCATCGCTATACCCTGTCAGTAGTTCGCTCCAATGATTGTCAGATTCATGGTGTTTCATGATTGTCCAACATTAAATAAAGTGCCTCTGTTTCTAATTTACTAATCAACTCTTTAGTTCATCTGGGAATTGTATTATCAAGTATTTCTTTCAATATTGAAGCAGCCAGACAATATCTATTAAAATGTTTTTCAACTACATCATCGTCACTGAGTGAACACTAAGGCAGGAATATTGACCTTCAATTCTTATATGCAAGAAAACGTTTAATGTTATGTTATGAATGTTTGGTTTAGTTGTTAGGCTAATATTGGACAAACCCTGGCATGCTCTCAAGGTGTAGCAATTGATTTTGGCCCTCCCCTGTTGCCCCTGGAAAACATTACTTGATGGGAAACAGTGATATTGGTTTACTGCAACAAACATGCTGAAGGCCATGTCCGTAAGACAGTTAACTAGATGTATATAAGGGTTATGTTAGTACGGTATTTTTTGTTCAACATCTTTTGTGATTCAATAATGACCATACAAATGTGTTAATGAAGTCTATCAGCATTGCATTATTTGATAACTGTAGCCCTCAATGTCTTTCTAGCTCTAAACCTACAGTGTGCACATCAGAATATTGTAGATACAGTATGTCTCTATATTATGTAGCTAAAACAATATTTGCAACACTAGTGGAAGACCAAGTATAGTATAGTATAGTATAGTATACCAAGTATCGTGGATATATTTCAACATACTTCAAATTAAAATCATTAAAATATAAATGCGTTGTTTAGCACAATTAATAATAGACTGAACCGACACATTTCCTACATTGAGCATTTTAACAACAACTGTACGATATTCCTCTGTCTCTTTACCGCAGTACAGGTTTGATTGAATTCTATATATTGGAGTATTCCAGTATTTTTGGTCAGTCCACCTGGACAGTGGTTCTCTTCAGTGCTCCCTGGGGACTGGAACTCTATAGACAAACATTAACTTTGGGATAGACAGTGGCGGTGTCCGAATATCCATACTTGTGTCCTAAATATTAGGCCGTTTGAGTAGGTGAAAAAATTAAGTTTAATAGTATGCAGCATTTTGAAAATCGAGTGTACTTTAAATGCCAGGATGTCATACTCATGTTGGCTTTGACAACAGCTGATCAATTAGATATGGGGATGTGCTACTGAAATCAACGAATAGCGGGAAACAATGCATTCGCACATGACGCAATCTCGGCATGCAAAAAGAGAATGTTTTATAGTATGCAAAAAACTTTTTATTGTAGTATCTGAGGAATTATGACTTTGCTAACGTTTTCAAATGGAACCTGAGAGGAGGTTTATTCAGCTTAGAGGGAGCATCTGGGGAGCAGTTTTAGAGGGACACCATAGAACAGAGGAAGTCTGTTGTGTGGAGACAGGTGATTGGTCTGTATGGGAAACCACCCACAGCAGGGTAAAGATTATAAATACTTGGTTGAGACAAAGGAGAGCAGAATAATCATATTTGAGATGGGCCGATTATTCTCCGGGTATCTGCAGGTATCTGTAAATCGACGCTGTAACCCTTTGTTATGAATAAACCTTTATGATGAAAATACAGCGTCAGCGGTTCTCCTTGATCACACAGCATAATTAGCAACGTTTTCTCGACACAACATTATCAAGAAGGGTTTAAATGCCAGGATGTTTAGTAGAATTAGATAAACACTTTTCCACCATACATGGGAAGATGTGGGCTTCGAATGATCGGCCCTAGTTCTCTTCATGTAGCCAAACAACAAAACTAAGCTACTTAATTGGGAAGATGCTGAATATCGAAGCTTCTGAGGTGTTCAAATGTAGGCTAAGTAGTTTTTGTTCTCCTTAAAATGATCACAAGTATTGCATCGTAGGCTACATCTTTGAAAACATTTCTGTTTTCTCATTGAAAAGTTTTTATTGTTCTCCTGGCCTTCATCAGGGCTTTTAAACTAAATACTAAAACATCTATTGATTTCTGAATGTTTCGGCACTGGGGACTCGGGATTTGGCTGCGTTATTGATGTCATGTTAATCAGGCTTTTTGATTTTAACATATGGTTTGTTTTAGTTTTTTAGGTTAGGATAGCTATTTATCTAATTTACGGATCAATCCTTAGCAGTCATTCTGATCTCGATCCCAATGATCAGTGCTTTACTTTATTATGTTGTGTCAAGCGATTCCAAATTTGCAATGCACCCGACTGTCCACATTTTACTGTGCAAAAGCCTTTTGATTTGAACATTTGCAAAATGATGGTGTGTGTGTACTAGGCTATTTGATTTAATTTATAGATGTTACAGCACACTGTAAAAAGTAATTGCTTAACTCATTAAAGAAATTGAGTAGTGGCTACTCAAACATCTCTAACGGTCAGTAGAACTCAAATCATAAAAGTGGACCTAACTCAGATGTCAATAAGATCTGTTATCACTTAATGTTTTTGAGGATTTGTAACAAATATTAAGGTATAGAGTAAATATAATTTTTGTATATGTGTTCTGCTACTCTAAAGCTGAGTTTTTACAAGTTATGATTATTTAATATTTTAAAGTCAGTCTAACATTTATTAAATAAGCCGTTCTTACTTGATTCTATTATGTTTTAAATATTAACTTAAAATAATAAAGTAGTAGTCAGACAAATTGATGTACAGCTTAAGTAAAAACACAGATTTATCTGATGTATCTGTGTTGTGCTGATATAGAATTATGACGTTTTTGGAAGTTATGAATACTTAATAATGCCACGTGGCTCTGTTTTTAGAGGATTGTGGGTAATTCAAAATGTTTGACTTCATGAAACTTTTACACAATGTTTTATGCATGTTTGAAGAAAGAAAAATATATTTATATAAAAATAGTATTAAGCAGTTTGTTGTGCTATGAGGTGTAATTGATCAGGATGTCAAAATAGGATATCAAAACTGTCGGACAAATTGACATTCAATAATGAGACAAGCCATTCCCCCATCAACAAGGTAATGTGCACCACTCTAAATGACAGAGACTAATGCAGCATTTTGTAATACTTATAGCTGACATTTTAGTTACTTAGCAGAAGCACTTAACCAGAGCAATTAGGGTTAAGTGCCTTGCTCAAGGGCATATCGACAGATTTTTCACCTAGTCGGCTTGGGGATTAGAACCAACGACCTTTCGGTTACTGGCACAATGCTCTTAACCACTAAGCTACCTGCCGCCCCTATAGAGCTACAGCTCTACCTCCAGTTACTGCTAGAGGAATGAGCACTGTTCTCAACAATGGCTGCTAAGGTGGGTTAAAATGACAAATCATCAAATACATAAAACAATGTTAAACATTAAGATACGACCACTGAACATTACTAGTCAGAACTACTTCCTACTGTAACTAGAAACAAATTACTAATGAAGGCTAATAATTTAATTAAAAGGGACCCTACATTATTATGTTCACTACAACAAATATTCATGTTCAAGTAACTTCTATCGTTATAGTTCAGAATACATAATGCAACGTAGTGTCAAAAAGTTAATAAAACACAAAACATTTAAAAAATATTACTATATGGGTGGTGATATCACTTTATTACTTTAAGTATGAACACTGAAATACTTTGAGTTGGGTTACTCCAATGGTTCTAGGCAACTGGTTTCCACAAAAGAATATAGTAAGCAGAACTAACTACTTTTGACTGCGTACATTGGTTTCACTAATAAATATGTTGAAATGGAACCAATTAATCTGTTTCTGTCTTCAGTCCTTTTTAAATAGGATAGATGGGATATATGAGATATGGTATAGGTTGAATGTGATAGAACTAATAAATACAGTGTGTTAGCATGAGGTCCTGGCCATGTTAAGGAGGATGTACAGTGCAATCGGAAAGTATTCAGACCCCTTGACTTTTTCCAAAATGTTTTACAGTACAGCCTTATTCTAAAATTGATTAAATAATTTTTTTCCCCTCATCAATCTACACACAATACCCCATAATGACAAAGCAATAACATGTTTTTAGAATGTTGGCAAATGTATAAAACAAAACTGACATATCACATTTACATAAGTATTCAGACCCTTTACTCTGTACTTTGTTGAAGTGCCTTTGGCAGCGATTATAGCCTCAAGTCTTCTTGGATATGACGTTACAAGCTTGACACACCTGGATTTGGGGAGTTATTCCCATTCTCTGCAGATCATCTCAAGCTCTGTCAGGTTGGATGGGGAGCGTCGTTGCACAGCTATTTTCAGGTCTCTCCAGAGATGTTCGATCGGGTTCAATTCCGGGCTCTGGCTGGGCCACTCAAGGACATTCAGAGATTTGTCCCGAAGCCACTCCTGCGTTGTCTTGGCTGTGTGCTTAGGGTCGTTGTCCTGTTGGAAGGTGAACCGTCGCCCCAGTCTGAGGTCCCGAGCACTCTGGAGTAGGTTTTCATCAAGGATCTCTCTGTACTTTGCTCCGTTCATCTTTCCATCGATCCTGCCTAGTCTCCCAGTCCCTGCCGCTGAAAAACATCCCCACAGCATGATGCTCCCACCACCATGCTTCACCGTAGGGATGGTGCCAGCTTTCCTCCAGACGTGACGCTTGGCATTCAGGCCAAAATAGTTCAATCTTGGTTTCATCAGACCAGAGAATGTTGTTTCTCATGGTCTGAGATTCTTTAGGTGCCTTTTGGCAAACTCCAAGCGGGCTGTCATGTGCCTTTTACTGAGGAGTGGCTTCCATCTGACCACTCTACCATAAAGGCCTGATTGGTGGAGTGCTGCAGAGATGGTTGTCCTTCTGGAAGATTCTCCCATCTCCACAGATGAACTCTGGAGCTCTGTCAGAGTGACCATCGGGTTCTTGGTCACCTCCCTGACCAAGGCCCTTCTTCCCCGATTGCTCAGTTTGGCCGGGCGGCCAGCTCTAGGAAGAGTCTTGGTGCTTCCAAACTTCTTCCATTTCTGTTTTTTATTTTTAATACATTTGCACACATTTTTTAAAACCTGTTTTGGCTGTGTCATTATGGGGTATTGTGTGTAGATGTATGAGGAAAATGTTTCATTTAATCCATTTTAGAAAAAGGCTGTAACGTAACAAAATGTGGAAAAAGTCAAGGGGTCTGAATACTTTCCGAATGCACTGTTTGTTGAAATTGAACCAATCATCTGTTTCTGTCTTCAGTCCTTTTTAAATAGGATAGATGGGCTATATGAGATATGGTATAGGTTGAATGTGACAGTCTGCTTATAACCAGCCTTAGTAGGCCTATAACTCCATTCCTATTATATTCAGAGTTTAGATAACTTAACTGAAGTGGAAATGAGCTTTTATCAGGCTAACAAGCCTTTCTGTTGATTTTGGAAAAATCCACCCGCGCTTTTTGACTGGACTTCAAGATTATATCATCAACTTCATGAAAATGCGGTCATTTAAAATATGTATGAAATTATATTAGTATTTTTGGATTCCTTGACTTCTACAAAATTCCTTTTATGAAGGTTTTCATTTTCGTTTTTCTATGTTTTGCCCATATGTGGAAGTGAAAATGGCATCATAGTTTCTCAGCGCATTGGGTTGTACTTTTGAGTCTCTGGTACTGTAGTTGGTTGCACTTTGAAAGTTCAAACATGCTGTGATTCACCTGCAGAGTACTGTAAGCCTCAGGGTGCAGACACGAGAATGCTGCTGATTCCTGATAGAGAGCGTTATGAAAATGGGGACCAAATAGATTATGTATACCTTATCAGCCCTAACACAGGCTCAAGAGGAAAAGCAACTTGCAATAATGGAGGTTGGGATGAGACAACTCCTTTTCATCTGTTTTGTCCAATCCTAAACATGCATGCAGAATATTTCATGCAATCCTATCACGTTTTCTGTATTAGTAGGGTTTGGGTTAGACCATGTTGACCACAGCTTTTCTTTAATATTCCTCAAACTCCAAACTTGGGACATAAAATCTTGCAGATTGATTGAAATATATGAGTCATATATATCCCCCCCCTCCTGTTGATAATGGAGATCACAATGTCAAAGCGAGAGATGGTGAAGGCGTTATTAGAGAGGTTTCCTACCAATGTAACTTGGATTATACACTGAGTTTCACAGGCAGCATCAGATGTTTGAATGGAAGACCGCTCCAAAGTGCTTATGTAAGAACATTATTTTCATCTAGTATAAACATATCATGAAACACATGGCTCAAGTATTGCTGCTATAATGTTACTATTTAATTTCCACCAGGGCCTTGTGAGTTTCACATTTTTGATGCGGAGTACCATCTACAGGATTTACCCCAAATAATGTACATGAAGCACGGTGAAAAAAAGACTCTTCAATGCAAACATGGAAATGACCATAAATAAGCACCTGAAAGCAATATAACTGAAATGTAGGTGGAGTGTAATGATGGAGGGATAAACTATCCATTTCCAAAGTGCATTGATAAGAAAACATTTCCTCTTCATAGTATCTCTTTAAATCACTGCACACCTTCTTCAACAAAACCAGGAGAGAGGTTGAGAAAGGTGAAATACCAACTTTGAACAGAGCTGTTTGAAGAGGAGATTTTTACGTTTTGTGAAACATATTTAGAAGGGGAAATGTGGACCATGTTGACCACAGCTTTTTCTCATATTTCTTATTGAGGACATACAGATGAAGGGTCTTAATTTCAGCCAGATTGCAACAGCAGTAAAATAATCCTGCAGCAACAGGAAATGTGAATTATTATGTGGAATATAATTAATGAACATTTTTGTAGGGGTTGATACATTTTCCACAAGGGCAAATTAAGTCTGAAATTTCAAAGTGGAAATTACTAACTTTAGAAACCTTTTAAAAATCAAATACACTACAAGTTTGCATTTCCTGCTGTACAGGAAAATTCTTAGCAACAAAAGAGTGATCAAATTAAAATCCTACATCTGTACATAAGAACATTATCTTCATCCAGTATGAACATATCAAGTGTATGAAAAGTATTTCTGGTTTCATGTAGCTTTTTCTGGTTTTATGTTACAACAGCACCTTGTGAGATGCACAGATTCAATCCACATTACAATATAGAGGATCCAACCAAGAAAGATTCTGTTGAGCTGAGCATAATACCAAAAATAATCTTCATACAAAGATGGATTTTACCATAAATATAGACAATGGATTCAAAGGAATAAAATACATTGGGGTGGAATGTGTCTTTCATTCATGGTTAAAATCTGGCTTTAAATGACAACCTTTGTAGGTTGATGGCTTTTTGCAAATTTCAAATACCTACAATGTTTTATGCAACGTGATTACATTGATAAAGCCAGTTGGTGTAAAACAGGAAATTAGATTATGTGTGTCACGCCCTGGCTCTGGGGACACTGTTATGTTGAGCCAGGGTGTGTAATTCTATGTATTCTATTGCTATGTTGGGAGTTCTAGTTTGTATTTCTATGTTGGCCTGAGTGACTCCCAATCAGAGGCAACGAGTGTCAGCTGGTGCTGGTTGTCTCTGATTGGGAGCCATATTTAAACTGTCTGTCTTTCCCTTTGTGTTTGTGGGTTCTTGTTTCTAGTCTGTTAGTGTTAGACTGTGAACTGTCACGTTATCTTATCTTGTTTTGTTGTTTTGATCGTGTCACTAAATAAAGAGTATGTTTGCCTGCAACGCTGCGCCTTGGTCCTCATCTGTTCTGGACGATCGTGACAGAAGAACCCACCAAGACAGGATCAAGCAGCGTGAAGAGCAGAGAGGTTGGTCTATGGAGCAGTGGAGTAAGAGTCTCGACTGGGCCAAGCCAAGTGAGGAGCAGAAAGGTTGGACTTTGAAGCAGTGGAGTGAGTGTCTGGCTAGAGACATGGAGGCCTGGTCCAAGAGGAGAGCCGCCCAGAATTTTTTTAGGGGGGGGCTCACGACGTGGACGTCGGGGCAGCAGGAGGCCGCGATAGAGCGGTCCAGCGGGTCGGCAGAGGAGGCCGCCAGGTTACGGGGGCCACTGGTGCTAAAGGGGAAGGAAAGTGTGGAGGCACGGCGAGAGGTACTGGGGTGTGTTACCAGTCCGGTCCGGCCCGTTCCTGACCCCTGCATAGGGCCAGTGGTGTGTGTCCCCAGTACGGTCCGGCCTGTTCCTGTCCGGCCTGTTCATACAAAGATGGATTTTACCATAAATATAGACAATGGATTCAAAGGAATAAAATACATTGGGGTGGAATGTGTCTTTCATTCATGGTTAAAATCTGGCTTTAAATGACAACCTTTGTAGGTTGATGGCTTTTTGCAAATTTCAAATACCTACAATGTTTTATGCAACGTGATTACATTGATAAAGCCAGTTGGTGTAAAACAGGAAATTAGATTATGTGATAATTTTTCTCCAGAGGGTTTTGAATGTTTTCTGTTCCTGCAGTCCTGGAAAACAAATGAAAGTTCTGTGGTGGCATTTTCTTGACCTTCATTCTTAGAGCTCAAGGATGTCTGTGTACCACTCATGAAGTTATAGGCTAGCTGGACTATAAGACACCCTGCAATATGATCTTTCTCTGTAGTGGTGAGTTGTGTCCCCGGGGCTACAGATGGACGGGTGGTTGTGAGCGGTCTGCCAGATGATGGTGGTCTTATACAGTACGGTCATGAGCTCAGGTTCAGCTGCCCCAACCCAGAACACCAACTGGAGGGAAACCCACAGGTTGTCTGCGCCGCGGGGGGGAGGTGGAACATACGTTTCCCCACCTGTGAAGGTAAACATTTCACGTTAGCCAAAACTAAACAAATCACAATATCGAAAACAATATGTACCTTCAGACGTTACATCAGCTGGGCAAATTATCTATTCAGCAATTTATCAAATTTTTTCCCCTCCATAATAGACGTGACTTGTGAAGCTGTGGAGATGATTAACAAAGGTGAGACCAAGTCACTATTATTCGAGTCACAAGCAAGTCTCAAGTCACAAGGTCCGAGTCTCAAGTCGAGTCCCAAGTAGAACGGGTCAAGACTCGAGTCGAGTCCAAGTCATGCATTCTAAGAACAAGTCATGTCGGGGAAATTACGTAACAAAAACGAAGATTTCACATTCACTATCGCCCAAGTTTCCTGAAAGGCATATTGGCTAAGATGGTACATAACTATTCTTACTTGCCAAAAAGGGTTACAAGATTTTAAGTCAAGTCTCAAGTCAAGTAAAAAAAAAGATATATATACATGCAACAGCTTGTTCAACTACAAATCTTTGTCTATTTGTTGAGGCTACCAGACAGCCCTTTACATTATTTAGTCTACAACACATTTTAATTAGCCCATGTAACTGTAAAATAGGGACCTAGTAGCAGTCGTAAGGGCATGAAATCAGCAGAAGGCAAGGCAGGTTGACGTGATGGCAAGGCAGGTTGACGTGATGGCAAGGCAGGTTGACGTGATGGCAAGGCAGGTTGAGGTGATGGCAAGGCAGGTTGACGTGATGGCAAGGCAGGTTGACGTGATGGCAAGGCAGGTTGACGTGATGGCAAGGCAGGTTGAGTGTAAATTGATTTACAGCTCGTGGTGATCCAATGCTGAAAGCGCCATATCATACAAAATATACAAGTAGATTTATCAAATACACATGGGCAATAGCCCAATAGAAATAGCCTCTGTATCAGGCTTAACCAGTCCAATCTGAACGGACACAGGTAAAGGGCAAGACTGTACAGCCTCCCCTTGAGAAACCAAATGGAATCTGTCTAACAGGAGCTCAAACAGGTAGGCCTACATAATATAACCACTTGGACCCCAGGACCATACAATTACCCAATTGGCAATTACAACCAATAAACGGGTTCTACAATGTAAAAAGGCAATTTCCACATCCATTGTTACATTGGTACATTCTTCTTAATCAGACATAATGATTATTAATGATATTTCAACACCATGCATACATGGAACAATCATTTTATCTTATTCAACGTTCTGACTCCAAAGCCACGTAGCCTATTTCTATGAGCACTGAACTGAGCGTTTCTATTACACACAACAAACATGACAGAGACATAGGCCACAGACACACGGAACTCCAACATAACCCTGTAAATATGAAAAAGGAAACCATACATTGACTTAAATAAACAGAACTTCTACCTCATGAGTCTTGCGAACATTCAAAAGTTTCTACATAGGCCTATCAAACATGAAACAGAAATGTCTATGTGTTGCCATAAATGGTACGGGATGGAATGATGAAACACTAGCAATTGTTGTAGTATTAGATGGAATATAGATTGACCACATAGGGCCTATGCGTTTAAACATGTGAAAGCAACAGTAAACATTTCAACAAGAGACAAAAAGCACTCTCCACTGGCGGGAGTTTGGAGAGCGCACATGAAGAGCCTCGCCACGGTAATAATTCATTTTAACAGGAAATTCCAAAATGCAAGCTTCGTAAGTAAATTATCAATTTCAAGCAATTGTAACATACCAAAAGACCAGTAGGCCTATGTTAGTAATTGTTGCCCCATTGCTGGTGAGCTTTTTAATGTAAACAGTTAACATTCTTGATCACCAAACAATTTTTGGAGCTGCATATTTATTTATTGTGACAATCCTCTCTTCCTTCAATTTGACCTTTGCGCTGCATCCGATCCCATAGCTGTACAGCAAATCTGTTCGCTAGCTCAACATATATGTTGATTGACAGTTTTCTGGTCCAATCAGAGTGCCGATGTTGCGTTTCACTAGCCAATCTGTTGCAGGTTATTTCTGCAAGGGCGATGCTGCAGATACTGTCTCTGGCTGCGTGTAGAGTAATCCACATAGACTCTGTGACACAAAATGAGTGACAAAACATTCCAAAATCTGGCCAGGTAATTTGAAGTCATCAGTCTCGAGTCTTGTGGCTCCAAGTCCAAATCAAGTCTCAAGTTATTTTATTTTCTATCAAGTGGAGTCTCAAGTCATCAAGTTTGTGACTGGAGTCAGACTCGAGTCCAAGTCATGTGACTTAAATCCACAACTCTGATGATTAATAATGTGAATGTGATAGGAGTTTCCCAAAACAACAGCACCATGAAGTATGGGCACAGGTTACAGTTTGAGTGCAGCAACCCTAGCCACGTTCTGAAGGGGTAATCAGAGGTCGTCTGCTCAACCAATGGACAGTGGAGTCACTCCTTTCCAATGTGTGATGGTAAATTGTAGTTGTGTTGATTTAACACATTGGGAAAGTAATGGAACACAACCAAGTCATTTATTGTTTAAAGTAGATTTACAATTATCTCCAACTCACACACAAAAGTAAGCAAAATAAAGCATTTTGGAAAGGGTAGGAAAGTTTTCTGGACTGTTATCTATTCTTTCTGGGAATGAAAGCAGATGGGTACATTTAATCAATAGTACTTTTATGACCTCACTCATGTCTTCCTTGAGCCCAAGCATTTCTATGGATGCTTGGGCTCAAGGAACCACCTCCACATCTCATTAACGGAGACACGAGGGGCCATACCAGAGAACATTACAGAAACAGAGAATCAGTTAATTATGACTGCCAGTCTTACTACACCCTTAATAGCCCTTCATCCTACAAGACCTGACATAACATGATCTGGATAGGAGAGATGACCTGCCTGAGAAAGTTCTCTCTCTGAAACAACGTTTGCCTGATTCATATCCAATCACTCGCTCACATCCCTATCCTATGCCCATGCTCACTCCCATTCACTGATCATGGAGGATTGTTGGGATCAATTCCCTTTCAAAGCCCCCCTGTGATCTCTGACTAGCCAGGGGAGATAATAAGGGCCTTGGAATTGGAGTGAGGGAGAAAATTGGAACGGGGCCCAACTGTAATGCCACCTGATCTTCAGGACAGATTCACACACTGATTCCTGAAACATCTCCTTTCAGAACCCGGGAGCCTTGTAAACTTAACCAGTTTGGGATGAACAGCTGATGAACACACAGAACATCCAATTAGCATATTGGCCGGGAAAATAAAAATACACTCTAGTTACCGCATGGGATCATATCACTGTTAAGTGTTCTGGTTACAGTAGAAGACTTAGTCCAGGTAGTGTTGGTTGTTGTCAGCAGTGTATAAATGGGGTCATGAACTTTCCTCATTGCCAATAGTGGCTTCAGCTTACGGGAAGAGATGGCCAGTGGCTTGTTGGACAAACATGTTAATGGATAACCACTGTCAATAGTTTTCTCAAATTATTATTATTCATAGTCAGAGTAAATATATGGTATTTCATGATTGTCCAACATTAAATAAAGTGCCACATATTTACTAATTTACTCTTTATTATTTTAATTGTTACATGGAATAATATTATTACCCAAACACACACACCACCAAACTTTCTCACATTAGTGGTGCTGGGAATGAAATTCTCAAAGTTCACTATAAAGACACATAAAGTATTGTTTTACAATATCTTAGCAACCAGACAATATGTATTAAAATGTTCCTGTGATGTTCAACTGCAGCATCATCAGGTAGTGCCTTGATGATGTGTTCATTGCTGTTGTTTGCATCCTGATCATTTAAGCAGGAATATTGTCCTTCAATTCTCATATGCAAGAAAACTTTTAATGTAATGTGTTACGTATGGTTCGTCAAGTTGGTAGGCTAATATAGGGGTAAGGTAAGCCATGGCAGTACTAGCATATTCCCAAGGTAAAGGAATTGATTTTGGCCCTCATCTTTTGCCCCTGGAAAACATGGCTTGACGGGAAAAGGTGGCAATGGCTTGCTGGTACAAACATTAGCTATGTCAATAGACAGTGAACAAGGTTTATGTAAGGGTTATGTTAGTACAGTTTTTGTGTTTGAATAATGACAAAATGTTTCAATTTAGATTATCCACATTCTAACTATGTGATACCTGTAGCCCTCAATGTCTGTCTAGCTCTTAACCTAAGCACATCAGATTACTGTAGAAATGTCTCTATCTTATGCAGCTGAACAATAGTGGAAAAAGTTATTTATGCTGATATCTAGTATAGTGGTCTTAAAAATACTACAAATTAAATTCATTCAAATTAAAAGGAGTTGTGTTTTGAACTATTATTAATAGACTGAACCAACGCAGTTCCTCCATTGGACATTTTCACAAGAACTGTGTTTTCTGCAGTGCAGGTTTGATTGAATTCTATATATTGGAGTATTCCGGTATTTTGGGTCAATCCCCCTGGACAGTGATTCTCTTCAGTGCTCCCTGGGGAATGTAACTCTGTAGACAAACATTAACTTTAGGATAGACACTGTTTATTTATGGTCTACTCCTTCCATTTTTACTGCATCTACCATTTGATCAACATGAAATCATCTCTGACTCTGCTGTGTCAGGTGGTATGGGTGAATGTGGATGCTTCATCAGCTCAGACTGGTAAGGATGTGTTTTCCTTCACTTTCTCACATGCTTGTAGTGACCACATTGGGTTAGTATCCACCAATTGCTCTGTAAGACACTGACTAGACTGTACAAAGTGGGTAAACATAACTGATGCGTTTGCTTTGCTACGTTTAGCTACTACTGTACATCACCATAGGGAAACAACACATTACTCTCCTGAAACGCTGGGAAAGTGACGTCCATTTCTGCCATCAATTCCATATTCACGTTTTATGTTTTTGACAGGACTTCAAGAATATATAATCACATTTATGAAAATGTGGTCATTTGACCCATATGGTCCCTCTTTAAATGATGTGCAGCTAATAAAGGCGTCATAAAACCTTCATAAACACTACAAAATTGTGTCACAAATCATCTATAACTGTATGTCATGCTCTATAAAGGGTTCATAAATGTGGCATAACTCTGTGACATAACCATCCATGTAAAATGTGACATAACCCACCAATATGACATAAACCTGTGCTTTATAAAGAGTGGCATAAGCACAGCTTAATAAAGGCTTTATAAATCATATTAAATTGAGGCTTCACAAAGCATTTATAACCTTGCCATGCATCTTGGTAGAGCATTGCAATGCCAGGATAGTGGGTTTAATTCCCGGGACCACCCATACTTAAAAATGTATGCACGCATGACTTTAAGTTGCTTTGGATAAAAGCGTCTACTAAATGGCATATATTATATTACTCTAAAACATTTCTAGGATGGCCCAACCTATTTCCCTCTTGGGTGCATATCCAATATTGGACCTGAACTCAACTTTCCCCAAAATGCTGTGCTGCTGGATGAAACACGCTCTAAAGTGTAGTCATGCAAAGAAAAAAACATTGGTAGTGCCTTTTCAAATCCGTTTATTAACATTTTTATTCTGTTTTCTCATTTTTTTGCTTTTCCAAGTTTCGGATTTCCCATTTTTTTCCTTTTCCCTCAATTTTTTTCACACTTTTTTAATAGAAAAACAACAACATTGGATTTTCTGTGTTCACAACAATGCTTAAATCACATCAGGGGACCACTTTTGAGGTCTGGGAAAAATCTATGAAACATAGATTTGTTTGTGTAGTTAGCCTTTAATTCAGTAAACATGCACTGTTGTTTGGTTAGCGGTGTTTCTGTAACGCAGTAAGAGCACATGTGATGCAGTTCGCAAATCAAATGCCCACTTGTGGTGCCACTGGACAGTGAAAATCAAGTAAGTTAACATTTTTTTATTGTAATTTACATTTGTTTGTAGGTGTTAAGTGTTGAGTTAGATTACATAGCTACCTCAATTGTTATTTCAAAAAGTTTTGGTTACTTCACAGCAATTGCTAGCTAGCTAACGTTAGATACTTAGCTAATATTAGCAGCATAAGCTAGCTAGCAGGCTCAGTTAAAAACAATCCCCCTAGATACAGCCACATCTCATAGTCACATCATGAAATGTGTAAATGAAAGAAGAATATAATTTTACAAATCAAATAGAGTTTCCCATCTCCCCATTTAGAGTATATCTTGTGCAGCACAGAAATGCCCTCATCCAGATTGTATGACAAAGGCATTTCCTAACAGACCTGCTAAATTTCTTGGTTGTTACTTTTAAGGTTGGAACCAACATCCAGTACCTCCAGCAGGCAGAGAGGCAAGAACCATTCGTCCGCCAGCTCAGGGACAAGCTACACTATTCACAGCCCTGTGTAATATTCAATGTAATTGCATTGCTGGACGTTTTTTAAACTGAATGTATTTGTATTGTTTTAAAAATGTAAATATTAAAGGAAAAGTATGGTTTAAACTTGTCTAGAATGGCGCCGGAGGAGATGGCTGCCGTTTTACGGGCTCCTAACCAATTGTGCTATTTTGTGTGTTTTTTCACATTGTTTGTAACTTATTTTTGTACATAATGTTTTTGCCACCGTCTCTTATGACCGAAAATAGCTTCTCGATATCAGAACAGCGATTACTCTCCTCGAACTGGACGAAGATTTTTTCTTTAACGAGTCGGACGCAAATTACTTACTCGAGATACGGGACCAGGCCCAAATCCCCGTCATTTGCATGAAGAGAAGATGCAGATACAGGGGATGCAGGTCGGGGTGCCTTGTGAGAATTCGCCGGCGAGTGGGCCTCTACCATCTGTCCTATTGGTCAATGTGCAATCATTGGAGAATAAACTGGATGAACTCCGTTCAAGACTATCCTACCAACGCGACATTATAAACTGTAATATCTTATGTTTCACCGAGTCGTGGCTGAACGACGACATGGATAATATACAGTTGAATGGTTTTTCTGTGTATCGGCAAGACAGAACAGCTGCCTCCGGTAAGACAAGGGGTGGCGGTCTGTGTCTATTTGCCAATAACAGCTGGTGATGAAATCAAATATTAAGGAAGTCTCAAGGTTTTGCACGCCTGAGGTAGAGTATCTCATGATAAGCTGTAGACCACACTATTTACCAAGAGAGTTTTCACCTATATTTTTCGTAGCTGTCTATTTACCACCACAAACCGATGCTGGCACTAAGACCGCACTCAACAAGCTGTATAAAGCCATAAGCAAACAAGAAAATGCTCATCCAGAGGTGGCGCACCTAATAGAGGGAAACTTAAATCCGTTTTAACTCATTTCTACCAGCATGTTACATGTGCTACAAGAAAAAAACTCTAGACCACCTTTACTCCACACACAGAGATGATTACAAAGCTCTCCCTCGCCCTCCATTTGGCAAATCTGACCATAATTCTATCCTCCAAGCAAAAACTAAAGCAGGAAGTACCAGTGACTCGCTTAATACGGAAGTGGTCAGATGACGCAGATGCTAAGCTACAGGACTGTTTTGCTAGCACAGACTGAAATATGTTCCGGGACTCATCCGATGGCATTGAGGAGTATACCACATCAGTCACCGGCTTCATCAATAAGTGCATCGATGACGTTGTCCCCACAGTTACCGTACGTACATACTCCAACCAGAAGCCATGGATTACAGGCAACATCGGCACTGATCTAAAGTGTAGAGCTGCCGCTTCCAAGGAGCGGGACTCTAACCCGGACTCTTATAAGAAATCCTGCTATGCCCCCAAACGAACCATCAAACAGGTCAAGCGTACAGTGGGGAAAGAAAGTATTTAGTCAGCCACCAATTGTGCAAGTTCTCCCACTTAAAAAGATGAGAGAGGCCTGTAATTTTCATCATTGGTACACGTTGTAAGGGATCGGGGGTTGGCTGGGTCTAGGCAGAGTCTGACACTTCCCCGATCTACAGAGAGGGGGAGTCATCAGACTCGATCTGGTTCACCTGAGTTCTGAGCACACCTGTCAGTAATTAGTGTAGGATATAAGGTGTGCTCAGAAGTTCAGTCGGTGCGAGGTATTGTTCCATTGTGACTTGCTAAGCGTTTTGTTCCGAGAGAGAGAGAGAGTTTGTTGTTTTTGATTACCCGTGTATCCGACCTGTGCCTTGTTGTTTGACTCCCCGTATTGCTTAATCCTCTGCTTGTCTACCCCAGTGATTACCGTCCTCTGATCCTGTGTCTGTGACCTCGACAACGACTAGCCCGCTCCCTTGGTACCTCTGCCTGTCTCTGCCTGGCCCGGTTTTGACCACAGCCCGCCCGACCACGATTAAGCTATTCCCTTGTCTGTACTATAATAAAGCATCGCTATTCTGCGATTGGATCTTACCACTCTGTCCGAGTATTCATTACAGAATACCTCGCCAATACCATGGATCCAGCGGAATTACAGAGGCGATGGGAGATACAGGAGAAACGGATGGATGAACTCCTGCAACTACTCAACGCTGGTGCGGCTGAGGGCACCACCCCAAGCACGGTCAGTCCTCGTCATGCACCTCCGATTTCTCTACCGACAAGGTACGACGGGGAACCTGGCAAATGTCAGGGGTTTCTACTCCAGACGTCCCTGTATATGTCGTATAATCGTACTATGTTTCCCCGATGACCGTAGCAGGGTGGATTTCATGATTTCTCTGCTAACGGGAAGAGCACTGGATTGGGCTACTGCGCTTTGGGCAGCTGAGGTCCCCGAGTTGAATGCGGAAGTTCAGTTCAAAAGACTGTTCCAAGAGGTGTTCGACCACCCAGTATCTGGACGTAGTGTGGGAGACCAACTATGCGAACTTCAGCAGGGCCGTCGCACAGTAGCCGACTACGCTTTGGAGTTCTGTACTATAGCAGCCGGTAGCGGATGGAGCGAGACTGCTTTGCTCACCGTTTTCCGAAGAGGGCTGCGCAAAGACGTACAGACTGAGTTGGCTTGTCGAGGAGATATCACTCTGCTACATGAGTTTATCAAAATAGCCATCTCTATTGATATTCTGATAGTGCAACATAAGGTATCCACAGTCCGGGAGCCCTCGGTCACTGGTCCTACGCAATCGACAGAGCGGAGGAGAGAATCTGAGGAGGAACCTATGCAACTGGGACGGTCACCCCTACAAGATTCGGTGAGACAACAATGTCGGCAAGACGGACTATGCCTGTATTGTGGTCAGTCGGGTCATTTCGTTCGTCAATGTCCGGTACGCCCAAACCGTAACCCAGGATATCGCCGGAACTGCCAAACCGGTGAGTGAGACTCAAGTGTTCAACATTACATCTAAACAAATGTATGTGCCAGTTACCTTATCGGTCGGAGAGAAAGTGCGCAGGTTGGAGGGTCTTATTGATTCCGGAGCGGCTGCCAGTTTTCTGGATATGGGTCTCGCTGAGGAATTGGGAGTTCAACTTATCCCAATTCAACCTCCCCTGCGAGTCAACGCGCTAGACGGTGAGCCCATGGGCACTGGGTTCATTACGCACCGTTCTGAGGTAATCAAGTTACAAGTGGGCTCCATACACCATGAGGACATCATTTTGTTCGTCATCTCCGCTCCACGGGAGCCGCTAGTTCTCGGCCACCCCTGGCTCGTCACCCATGATCCGGTCATCTCCTGGAAATCTGGCGATATCACCGCTTGGAGTGAGGTATGTAGGGCAGAGTGCCTCAAGTTACCTTGCAAAATGTATACTGTGGAGGATGCGCAGGGTGCAGTGTCTACTGTTGTTCCAACAGAATACCAGGATTACGCGCAGGTGTTCTCCAAGGAGAGGGCTACCGTATTACCACCTCATCGGGCCTGGGACTGTGCGATTGATCTGCTATCCGGGGCTACACCTCCTCGTGGAAGAATCTACCCGTTGTCACAGCCGGAACGAGAATCGATGAGCAAGTATATTGATGAGCCGCTACAGCAAGGGGCCATTCGCCCATCTACGTCTCCCGCCGCATCCAGTTTTTTCTTCGTGAAGAAAAAGGATGGCGGACTGCGTCCTTGTATAGGCTATCGAGGGTTGAACGATATTACCATAAAAAATCGTTACCCTCTTCCTTTGATCCCAGCAGCCCTCGAGCAGGTGGGGCAGGCCTCTATCTACAGTAAACTTGACCTCAGGAGTGCGTACAATCTGGTGCGCATTAGAGAAGGGGATGAATGGAAGACCGCCTTCATCACACATCGAGGACACTATGAATATTGTGTCATGCCCTATGGACTTACCAACGCGCCCTCAGTATTCCAGGCGTTCATGAATGACATTTTCAGGGACATGATTGATCGCTTTGTGATAGTGTACATTGATGACATCCTAATCTATTCTAACTCTCTGAGTGAACATGTGTCCCATGTACGACAGGTTCTGGATCGGCTCCTACACCACTCTCTGTTCGTGAAGGCAGAAAAGAGTGAATTCCATGTCACCACGATTTCCTTCCTTGGGGCCATACTCACTCCCGACGGGGTTAAACTGGATGAATCCAAGGTACAAGCGGTACAAGATTGGCCTCAACCCCAGACGGTGAAAGAGCTCCAGAGATTATTGGGGTTTGCCAATTACTATAGACGGTTCGTGCGTAATTTCAGCACCACCGCCGCTCCTCTGTCGGCGATGACCAGCTTCAAGGGTCGCGGTCTGAACTGGACGGAGGGGGCAGTGCGTGCGTTTGAAACGTTGAAGCAACGCTTTACCACCGCTCCTATTTTATGTCAGCCGGACCCTACCTTGCCGTTTATCGTGGAAGTGGACGCCTCGGAGGTTGGAGTGGGAGCCGTGTTATCCCAACGCCAAGGTGAGCCGCCTAAATCACGACCCTGTGCTTTCTTTTCAAGGAAACTGAATTCGGCCGAGCAGAACTACGACGTGGGTAATCGTGAACTACTGGCGGTGAAGTTAGCACTGGAGGAGTGGAGACATTGGTTGGAGGGAGCAGAGCATCCGTTCCAAGTGCTCACGGACCACCGCAACCTGGAGTATCTTCACAGTGCTAAACGACTGAACTCCCGACAGGCAAGGTGGTCTTTATTCTTCAACCAGTTCCGATTCACTGTCTCTTATATCCCCGGGTCCAAGAATGGTAAGGCGGACGCGCTTTCCCGACGGTTCGAGCGCGCGGAAAGACCCGTGGAACCAGAACCTATCCTCCCCAGGAGTTGCCGTGCTGGTCCTGTGAGGTGGGCTATCGATGACACTATTCAGGAGAGCCTACAATCGGAACCAGCCCCTCCAGAAACCCCGGAGTCAAAGGTGTTTGTACCAGCTCCGCTTCGACCTCAACTGATGGAATGGTGCCACACGTCGCTGGGATCTGGTCATCCCGAATCACTCGAACTGCACGACTCATCAGCCGAAAATACTGGTGGGATTCCCTCACAGATGACGTCAGAGACTATGTCTTATCCTGTCCAGTATGTGCTCAGTCCAAGGTACCTCGTGCACTACCGGAGGGTAAGCTGATGCCATTGCCAACTCCTCAATGACCCTGGTCACACATTGCAATGGACTTTGTTACCGACCTACCAGAATCAGAGGGCCATACTGTAATTCTCGTGGTCATCGATCGTTTCTCCTAGATGTGCCGGTTAGTACCCATGACCCGTTTGCCTAACACCACTCAGATGGCTGAGACTATGTTTACCCAGGTGTTCCGGCAGTTTGGTGTCCCGGAGGATATTGTTTCCGACCGGGGACCCCAGTTTGTATCCCGTGTATGGAAGGCCTTCTGCGAACGCTTGGGCATCTCGGTTAGCCTAACCTCCGGATATCATCCCCAGGCCAATGGGCAGACAGAACGGCTCAACCAGGAAATTGGGAAATATCTACGGCAACAATGTTCGCGGCAGCCGCAAGAGTGGAGCCGATTCCTTCCTTGGGTAGAGTATGCTCAGAACTCACTCATTCACACCTCCCTACGCCTAACACCCTTCCAGTGTGTTCTAGGGTATCAACCACCCCTGTTCCCGTGGGATACCGCATCAGGGATGGTACCAGCTGTGGACGAGTGGTTCCGTCGGAGTGCGCAGGTCTGGGAGACGGCCCATCAACATCTCAGTCAAGCCTCACAACAGCAAAAGACCTACGCCGACCGACGTCGGAGACCTACTCCCACTTATCAACCCGGGCAACGAGTGTGGCTGTCTACCCGAGACCTGCGGTTCCGACGGAGCTGCAAGAAGCTCCAACCCAGGTACATCTGTCCTTTCAAGGTACAGGGACGTATTAACCCTGTCACCTACCGTCTGTTACTCCCTCGACACTACAGGATAAACCCTACGTTCCACGTCTCCCTATTGAAACCTGTCCACTATAGCCCGATGTACCCCCCAATCGCTCAAAAACCTACTACACCACCTTTGGAGGATGAACAGGACACCATCTATACAGTCCACGAGATACTGGAGTCAAGACGGAGACGAGGGGGCATCGAATATCTCGTGGACTGGGAGGGATATGGACCTGAGGAACGGTCCTGGGTCCCTGCTAAGGACATACTGGATCCCGCTCTCAAGGCCACTTTCCACGCTGAACACCCAGATCATCCAGGACCCCGACCCAGAGGAAGACCACCCGGTAGAGGTAGAAGGCCGTCAGGAGCCGGCCCTGGGGAGGGGGATACTGTAAGGGATCGGGGATTGGCTGGGTCTAGGCAGAGTCTGACACTTCCCTGATCTACAGAGAGGGGGAGTCATCAGACTCGATCTGGTTCACCTGAGTTCTGAGCACACCTGTCAGTAATTAGTGAAGGATATAAGGTGTGCTCAGAAGTTCAGTCGGTGCGAGGTATTGTTCCATTGTGACTTGCTAAGCGTTTTGTTCCGAGAGAGAGAGAGAGTTTGTTGTTTTTGATTACCCGTGTATCCGACCTGTGCCTTGTTGTTTGACTCCCCGTATTACTTAATCCTCTGCTTGTCTACCCCAGTGATTACCGTCCTCTGATCCTGTGTCTGTGACCTCGACTACGACTAGCCCGCTCCCTTGGTACCTCTGCCTGTCTCTGCCTGGCCCGGTTTTGACCACAGCCCGCCCGACCACGATTAAGCTATTCCCTTGTCTGTACTATAATAAAGCATCGCTATTCTGCGATTGGATCTTACCACTCTGTCCGAGTATTCATTACACACGTCAACTATGACAGACAAATTGAGAATTTTTTTCTCCAGAAAATCACATTGTAGGAGTTTGAATGAATTTATTTGCAAATTATGGTGGAAAATAAGTATTTGGTCACCTACAAACAAGCAAGATTTCTGGCTCTCACAGACCTGTAACTTCTTCTTTAAGTGGCTCCTCTGTCCTACACTCTTTATCTGTGTTAATGGCACCTGTTTGAACTTGTTATCAGTATAAAAGACACCTGTCCACAACCTCAAACAGTCACACTCCAAACTCCACTATGGCCAAGACCAAAGAGCTGTCAAAGGACATCAGAAACAAAATTGTAGACCTGCACCAGGCTGGGAAGACTGAATCTGCAATAGGTAATCTTACAGGTTGTAATCTTTGATATGTTTCCACAACTTGATTGATATGTCTGCATGTCTGGCAGACATATCAGTATGGATGACGGATCACCACCTCAAGCTGAACCTTGGCAAAACGGAGCTGCTCTTCCTCCCGGGGAAGGACTACCCATTCCATGATCTCGCCATCACGGTTGACAACTCCGTTGTGTCCTCCTCCCAGAGTGCGAAGAGCCTTGGCGTGACCCTGGACAACACCCTGTCGTTCTCCGCTAACATCAAGGCGGTGACCCGATCCTGTAGGTTCATGCTCTACAACATTCGAAGAGTACGACCCTGCCTTACACAGGAAGCGGCACAGGTCCTAATCCAGGCACTTGTCATCTCCGCTGTTGGCTGGGCTCCCTGCCTGTGCCATTAAACCCCTACAACTCATCCAGAATGCCGCAGCCCGTCTGGTGTTCAACCTTCCCAAGTTCTCTCACGTCACCCCGCTCCTCCGCACACTCCACTGGCTTCCAGTTGAATCTCGCATCTGCTACAAGACCATGGTGCTTGCCTACGGAGCTGTGAGGGGAACGGCACCTCCGTACCTTCAGGCTCTGATCAGTCCCTACACCCAAACGAGGGCATTGCGTTCATCCACCTCTGGCCTGCTGGCTCCCCTACCTCTGCTGAAGCACAGTTCCCGCTCAGCCCAGTCAAAACTGTTCGCTGCTCTGGCACCCCAATGGTGGAACAAGCTCCCTTACGACGCCAGGACAGCGGAGTCACTCACCACCTTCCGGAGACATGTGAAACCCCACCTCTTTAAGGAATAACTGGGATAGGATAAAGTTATCCTTCTACCCCCCCCTTACCCCCCCACCCCCCAAAAAAAAAAAAAAAAAAACATTGTAAAGTGGTTAACCCACTGGCCATAAGGTGAATGCACCAATTTGTAAGTCGCTCTGGATAAGAGCGTCTGCTAAATGATGTAAATGTAAATGTAATTGGAGTACACCTATGGTAAATTCAATTGATTGTACATGATTTGGAAAGGCACACACCTGTCTATATACAGTGGCTTGCAAAAGTATTCATCCCCCTTGGCGTTTTTCCTATTTTGTTGCCTTACAACCTGGAATTCGTCACGACTTCCTCCGAAGCTGTAAAGTCCCACAGTTGACAGTGTATATCAGAGCAAAACCCAAGCAATGAGGTTGAAGGAATTGTCCGTAGCGCTCCGAGAAAGGATTGTGTCGAGGCACAGATCTGGGGAAAGGTATTAAAAAAATTCTGCAGCTTTGAAGCTCCCAAGAACACAGTGCCCTCCATCGTTCTTAAATGAAAGAAGTTTGGAACCACCAAGACTCTTCCTAGAGCTGGCCGCCCTGGCCAAACTGAGCAATCGGGGGAGAAGGGCCTTGGTCAGGGAGGTGACCAAGAACCCGATGGTCACTCTGACAGGGCTCCAGAGTTCCACTGTTGAATTGGGAGAACCTTCCAGAAGGACAACCATCTCTGCAGCACTCCACCAATCAGGCCTTAATGGTAGAGAGGCAAGACAGAAGCCACTCCTCAGAAACAAGATTCTCTGGTCTGATGAAACCAAGTTTGAACTCTTTGGCTTGAAGGAAACCTGGCACCATCCCTATGGTGAAGCATGGTGGTGGCAACATCATGCATTGGGGTTGTTTTTCAGCAGCAGGGACTGGGAGACTAGTCAGGTTTGAAGGAAAGATTAACTGAGCAAAGTACAGAGAGGTCCTTGATGAAAACCTGCTCCAGAGTGCTCAGGACCTCAGACTGGGGCGAAGGTTCACCTTCCAACAGGACAACAACCCTAAGCACAAAGTCAAGACAACGCGGGAGTGGCTTAGGAACAAGTCTGTCAATGTCCTTGAATTGCTCAGCCAGAGCAATGGGCTTGAACCCGATTGAACATCTATGGAGAAACCTGAAAATAGCTATACAGCGACCCTCGCCATCCAAACTGACAGAGCTTGAGAGGATCTGCAGAGAAGAATGGGAGAAACTACACAAATACAGGTGTGCCAAGCTTGTAGCATCATACCCAAGTATACTTGAGGCTGTAATTTCTGCCATTGGTGCTTCAACAAAATACTGAGTAAAGGGTCTGAATACTTATGTAAATATGAAATATCCGATTTTTATTTGGAAAAAATTAGCAAACATTTCTAAAAACCAGTTTTTGCTTTGTAATTATGGGGTATTGTGTGTAGATTGATGAGGGAAAAAAAGACAATTGAATCCATTTCAGAATAAGTCTGTAACGTAACAAAATGTCGAAAAAGTCCAAGGGTCTGAATACTTTCCAAATGCACTGTATATATTCACTGAACAAAAATATAAATGCATCTGCTGTAGCAAGGAATATCAACAAATGTGCACACGTGGCTACATGTGATTGAAAGACCGCTCGTGCCTCTCAATAAAATATAATCATATATTCTGATGCGCTCTGCAGAGATAGTGAGAACAGTGTGCAACACATCGCATCCAATTCTGATCGGAGTAATTGTTTGATATTGTGATTTTTAATTTTTAAATGCACTTGTCCATTCGGACAACTTAAATTTATATTTTGTTTGCCCGACTATTTTCTTTTCACTTGTCCCGGATAAGCTTTAATGTCTAGCCCTGCAATTGGATTGCTATTTCCACACAGAGTAACACATTGTTTTTAGAAGATGTGGTGGAAAGGGAGGAGCCAAAAGACTGTATGGAGGAGGTTATTGATCCATGTACGTGCTTCACTTACAGATTACTGTAGTAAACCTGAGGGTGCAGACACGAGAATGCTGCTGATTCCTGACCGAGAGCGATATGAAAATGGGGACCAAATAGATTATGGATGCCTTAGCGGCCCTAACCAAGGCTCAAGAGGAAAAGCAACTTGCAAGAACGGAGAGTGGAGTCAGACAATCGAGTGCCAGGGTAAGTCTGTAGGACTGTATTTTACACTACAGAAAGTAACTGGTATTTACTAAGAAATTACATGGTAAGATGGTAATTACACAATTATATCCTATTAATTATTGATTGTTTTGGTTCATTTGAACCCGTACCACTGGGTATCGTTACCTTGGCACCAGGTAGTTACCAGTTATGTTTCAGTCCCCTAAAATAAAGTACCTGTAAGTCCTATGTCAGTGGTACTGTATTACCATAGCACTGTACCTTTTGCAATGCATTATCACATCAGCTATTGCTATTTTCACACAGTAGCCCACATTGCACTGTTTTTACCTAAAAGATGTGGTGGAAAGGAGGAGCCTGGAGGGGAGTGTATGGAGCAGTGTATTATACACTCCTGGATAGAGTTAAGAGGAGGAGCTCCACAGACCCTTAGTGTCCAGAACTAATTTAGCCATTCATTGTAGTCATTGCGATCTGTACAGCTGCTATGGTTGAGAGAATACCAAGAGTGTGCAAAGCTGTCATCAAGGCAAAGGGTGGCTATTTGAAGAATCTCAAATATAAAATATATTTTGATTTGTTTAACACTTTTTTGGTTACTACATGATTCCATATGTGTTATTTCATAGTTTTGATGTCTTCACTATTATTCAACAATGTAGAAAATAGTAAAAATAAAGAAAAACCGTTGAATGAGTAGGTGTTCTAAAACTTTTGACTGGTACTGTATATTCTTCACAAAAGTAGTGCACTGGGCCTTTACTTCTCCTGCATTCAGGGCTGGTCCTGGCCATTTTGCCACCCTAGGCGAGACCAAAACATTGCCTCCATCAGCAAAACTAGAATAGTCTCAGTCAGCAGAATTACGTTGAAAAGATGTCTAAAATACATTTTTTCCAGACGTTGAAGTTGAAAAGACGTATTTTCCGGACATTGAAATCAGTTTCATTTTCGGTTTTGAATGAAAGTTGAAAATACTTCATTTATAGACATCTATGAAATCTACAAATCTGAACCAAACATAGACGTCTATGTTTGCAAAAGTAGTGCACTTGGCCTTTTAATAGTCCTGCATTAGCAGACCGATATAGCTGTCTGCAGTGCGGACAAAAACCTTTTCCCCCCCCCCACCCAAACGCAGCACCCCCACCCAAACTACTTCCCGAGGCTATGCCTTTATCCAGCTTTGGTACACTGGCAACGGTGTTTGGTATGGTTGCTGTGGAAGTTGAGACTCTTTGTGCTTGTTGCGAATGGTCTTGTCCTGTCTGAGGTGTACGGCCAGCTGGATAAGACTCTGCCAGAAGTGTCGAGGCGACTAGTACCGGCCGCCTCCCTGACGGACCTACTAGCTTCACCTGTGGATTTTCTCTTGACCTTACAGGGTGGGTCAACTCCCACCGCGCCTTGTAGGCCTTGATTATCCGGAAGTATGAGCCTCTTTCCCGATGAGAGGGCCTCCCTGTCTTCCTACCTTGAGCTGAGTTAGCAGTGGAGCCCTGAGCCCTGAGCTCCACTTTATCAACCGGGTCCCCTCTTGATCTATCCCTGCTTGCCACAGTCAATGTGCGGGGGCACCGGCTAGTCGACGGGGTGGGGGTGGGGGTCAGTGCAAATAGTCCGGGTAGCCATGATTAGCTGTTCAGGAATCTTATGGCTTGGTGGTAGAAGCTGTTGAGAAGCCTTTTGGACCTAGACTTGGCGCTCCGGTACCGCTTGCCGTGCGGTAGCAGAGAGAACAGTCTATGACTAGGGTGGCTGGAGTCTTTGACAATTTTGAGGGCCTTCCTCTGACACCGCCTGGTATAGAGGTCCTGGATGGCAGGAAGCTTGGCCCCAGTGATGTACTGGGCCTTAAGCACTACCCTCTGTAGTGCCTTGCGGTTGGAGGCCGAGCAGTTGCCATACCAGGCGGTGATGCAACCAGTCAGTAGGCTCTCGATGATGCAGCTGTAGAACTTTTTGAGGATCTGAGGACCCCATGCCAAATGACACTTCTGCTAGCGGCTGGTCCTCCCTATCTAATTGACCAGACAGCTCCCTCATGGGTGAGTCACACTCGCTAAGTCCCGGGTATAGCGTTTTAGCTAAAACTAATTACTTAAAATGTATTCTTAACTGAAAGCAGGGGTTTGGCACTTAGTCTAGCTATAGGACAAACTATAGACACCTACTGCTCCTTTAGTGTGCATTTTACACAGTTACAGTTGAAGTCGGAAGTTTACATAAACTTAGGTTCGAGTCATTAAAACTCGTTTTTCAACCACTACACACATTTCTTGTTAACAAACTATAGTTTTGGCAAGTCGGTTAGGACATCTACCGTGTGCATGACACAAGTAATTTTTCCAACAATTGTTCACAGACAGATTATTTAACTTATAATTCACTGTATCACAATTCCAGTGGGTCAGAAGTTTACATACACTAAGTTGACTGTGCCTTTAAACAGCTTGGAAAATTCCAGAAAATGATGTCATGGGTTTAGAAGCTTCTGATAGGCTAATTGACATCATTTGAGTCAATTGGAGGTGTACCTGTGGATGTATTTCAAGGCCTACCTTCAAACTCAGTGCCTCTTTGCTTGACATCATGGGAAAATCAAAAGAAATCAGCCAAGACCTTAGAAAAATATTGTGGACCTCCACAAGGCTGGTTCATCCTTGGGAGCAATTTCCAAACGCCTGAAGGTACCACGTTCATCTGTACAAACAATAGTAGGCAAGTATAAACACCATGGGACCACGCAGCCGTCATACCGCTCAGGAATGATTGCGTTCTGTCTCCTAGAGATTAACGTACTTTGGTGCGAAAAGTGCAAATCAATCCCAGAACAACAGCAAAGGACCTTATGAAGATGCTGGAGGAAACAGGTACAAAATTATCTATATCCACAGTAAAACGAGTCCTATATCGACATAACCTGAAAGGTTGCTCAGCAAGGAAGAAGCCACTTCTCCACAACTGCCATAAAAAAGCCAGACTATGGTTTGCAACTGCACATGGGGACAAAGATCGTATTTTTTGTAGAAATGTCCTCTGGTCTGATGAAACAAAAATAGAACTGTTTGACACTATTGACCATCGTAATGTTTGGAGGAAAAAGACATCAGTCAGGAAGTTAAAGTTACCGCCTGGTATTGAGATCCTGGATGGCAGGGCGCTCGGCCCCAGTGATGTACTGGGCCATACCACTACCCTCTGTAGCACCTTGCGGTCGTATGCCGAGCAGTTGCCATACTAAGCGGTGATGCAAACAGTCAGGATGCTCTCGATGGTGCAGCTGTAGAACTTTTTGAGGATCTGAGGTCCCATGCCAAATCGTTTCAGCCTCCAGAGGGGGAATTGTCATTGTCGTGCCCTCCACACGACTGTGTTTGTGTGTTTGGACCACGATAGGTCCTTAGTGATGTGGACGCCAAGGAACTTGAAGCTCTCGACCCGCTCCCCTACAGCCCTGTCAATGTGAATGGGGGCATGCTCGGCCCTCCTTTTCCTGTAGTCTACAATCAGCTCCTTTGTCTTGCTCAACTTGAGGGAAAGGTTGTTGTCCTGGCACCACACTGCCAGGTCTCTGACCTCCTCCCTATAGGCTGTCTCATCATCGTCAATGATCAGGCCTACCACCATTGTGTTGTCGGCAAACTTAATGATGGTGTTGCAGTTATGTGTGGCCACACAGTCTTGGGTGAACAGGGAGTACATGAGGGGACTAAGCACGCACCCCTGAGAGGCCCCCGTATTGAGGGTCAGTGTGGCACCCCTGAGGGGCCCCTGTATTGAGGGTCAGTGTGGCGGATAGGGTGTTGCCTACCCTTACCACCTGGGGGCGGCCCCTCCGGAAGTCCAGGATCCAGTTGCAGAGGGAGGTGTTCAATCCCAGGGTCCTTAGCTTAGTGATGAGCTTGGAGGGCACCATGGTGTTGAACGCTGAGCTGTAGTCAATGAACAGCATTCTCACATAGGTGTTCCTTTTGTCCAGCTGGGAAAGGGTATTCATCTATGGATCTGTTGGGGTGGTATTTGAATTGGAGCGTGTCCAGGGTTTCTGGGATGATGGTGTTCATGTGAGCCATGACCAGCCTTTCAAAGCATTTCATGGCTACAGATGTGATTGCTACAAGGGGGTAGTCATTTTGTCAGGTTATCTTGGCATTCTTGGGCACAGGGACTATAATGGACTCCTTGAAACATGTAGGTACACTACATGACCAAAAGTTTGTGGACAACTTCTCGTCAAACATATCATTCCAAAATCATGGAAACTAATATGGAGTTCATCCCCACTTTCCTGCGATAAGGTTTTCCACTAGATGTTGGAACATTGCTGCGGGGACTTGCTTCTATTCAGCAACAAGTGCATTAGTGAGGTTGGGCACTAAGGTTGGGCGATTAGGCCTGACTTGCAGTCGGCGCTCCAATTCATCCCAAAGGTGCTCGATGGGGTTCTCGATTAACCATTTCTGTGTGGAACAAGGTGGTTTTGTAATGCAAACCATCTAGCCCGAACCATGAAAACAGCCCCAGACCATTATTCCTCCTCCATCAAACTGTAAAGTTGGCACTATGCATCGGGGCAGGTAGCGCTATCCTGGCATCCGCCAAACCTAGATTAGTCCGTCAGGACTGCCAGATGATGAAACGTGATTCATGACTCCAGAGAACGCATTTCCACTGCTCCAGAGTTCAATGGCGGTGAGCTTTCCACCACTCCAGCCGACGCTTGGGATTGTACATGGTGATCATAGGCCTCTGTGCGGCTGCTTGGCCAAGGAAACCCATTTCATGAAGCTCCTGACGAACAGTTATTGTGCAGACGTTGCTTCCAGAGGCAGTTTGAAACTCAGTAGTGAGTGTTGCAACCGAGGACAGACAATTTTTACGTTTTTTGAGCTTGTGTGGCCTACCGGCTGAGCCGTTGTTGCTCCTAGACATTTCCACTTCACAATAAGAGCACTTACAGTTGACTGAGGCAGCTCTAGCAGGGCAGAAATGTGACGAACTGACTAGTTGGAAAGGTGGCATCCTATGATGGTGCAACGTTAAAAGTCACTGAGCTCTTCAGTAAGGCCATTCTACTGCCAATGTTTGTCTATGGAGATTGCATGGCTGTGTGCTCGATTTTATACACCTATCAGCAACGGGTGTTGCTGAAATAACCAAATCCACTAATTTGAAGCGGTGCCCACATACTTTGTATATATAGTGTATTACAAACTGGGTCAGGGAGAGGTTGAAAATATCAGTGAAGATCTTGCCAGCTGGTCAGCTCATGATCTGAGTACGCGTCCTGGTAATCAGTCTGAATGTTAACCTGTTTAAAGGTCTTACTCACATCAGCTACGGAGAGCACAAATGCACAGTCGTCCAGAACAGCTGGTGCTCTCATGCATGGTTCAGTGTTGCTTGCCTCGAAACGAGCATAGAAGGCATTTAGCTCGTCTGGTAGGCTTATGTCACTTGGCAGCTCACGGCTGGGTTTCTCTTTGTAATCCGTGATAGTTTGCAAGCCGTGCCATATCCGACGAGCTTCAGAGCCGGTGTAGTAGGATTCAATCTTAGTCCTGTATTCACGCTTTGCCTGAAGGGATAATGGGGCTGAGAGGTGTAGGGCGACCCAGCCCCCGAAGTCTCTTATCAACACTCTATGCAAAAGGTTTTATTGTCTTCTCAGGAATTCAGCATTCTCTGTGTTGATTCCTCAAACCCCTATCTGTCTCACCTCTGAGAAGCAGAGGTTCTGTTGTCATTACATCATCTAGGTTTGATATTTGATTGGAGGTTAATTTTACAGTAATACTATTGGTCAACAACTCCGATTTTGAATCCAAATAATTCAGATGTTATAAAGGGTCTTAGATTAATTGTCTCTTTGTTATTTTCTCCTGACCTGTGCTGGTGAGATACACTCTCACTCTCACTCTTTCTTTCTCTCTCCCTCTCCCATGATCTACGCGCCATGGCACAAGCATTGGTCTCTCTGATCATGCCTAGAATAATGCCTTGTAATGTCAATATTGCCTTGTAACTTAAGATTGATGCCTTTTATGTTAATCCATTCATTTTGCAATGTACAGTGCATTCGGAAAGTATTCAGACCCGTTCACTTTTTCAACATTTTGTTACGTCTACACACAATACCCCATAATGACAAAGTAAACTCTGTTTTTTTTATTTTAGCAAATGTATATATATTTTCTTTTTTTATTGAGCCCAGGTATATCCTGTTCCCATTGATCATCCTTGAAATATTTCTACAACTTGATTGGAGTCCACCTGTGGTACATTCAATTGACTGGACATGATTTGGAAAGGCACACACCTGTCTATATAAATGTCCCACAGTTGACAGTGCATGTCAGAGCAAAACCCAAGCCATGATGTTGAAGGAATTGTCTGTAGAGCTCCGAGACAGGATTGTGTCGAGGCACAGCTCTGGGGAAGGGTACCAAAAAATTTCTGCAGCATTGAAACTCTCCAAGAACACAGCGGCCTCCATCATTCTTAAATTGAAGAAGTTTGAAACCATCAAGACTCTTCCTAGATCTGGCCCGGACAAACTGAGCAACAGGGGGAGAAGGGCTTTGGTCAGGGAGGTGACCAAGAACCCGATGGTCACTCTGACAGCGCTCCAGAGTTCCACTGTGGAGATGGGAGAACCTTCCATAAGGACAACCATCTCTGCATCACTCCACCAATCAGGCCTTTATGGTAGAGTGGCCAGACGGAAGCCAATCCTCAGTAAAAGGCACATGACAGCCCGCTTCGAGTTTGCCAAAAGGCGCCTAAAGGACTCTCAGACCATGAGAAACAGGATTATCTGGTCTGATGAAACCAAGATTGAACTCTTTGCCCTGAATGCCAAGAAACCTGTCACCATCCCTATGGTGAAGCATGGTGGTGGCAGCATCATGCTGTGGGGATGTTTTTCTGCGGCAGGGACTGGGAGACTAGTCAGGATCGAGGGAAAGATGAACGGAGCAAGGTACAGAGAGATCCTTGATGAAAACCTGCTCCAGAGCGCTCAGGACCTTAGACTGGGGCGAAGGTACACCTTCCAACAGGACAACAACCCTAAGCAAACAGCCAAGACAACGCAGGAGTGGCTTCGGGACAAGTCTGTATGAAAAATGTATGCACTCACTAATTGTAAGTCGCTCTGGATAAGAGTGTCTGCTAAATGACTAAAATGTAAAAATGTAAAGTCTCTGAAAGTCCTTGCTTGGCCCAGCCAGAGGCCAGACTTAAACCCGATCAAACATCTCTGGAGAGACATGAAAATAGCTGTACAGCGACGCTCCCCATCCAACCTGACAGAGCTTGAGAGGATCTGCAGAGAAGAATGGAAGAAACTCCCCAAATACAGGTGTGCCAAGCTTGTAGTGTCATAGCCAAGAAGACTCGAGGCTGTAACCGCTGCCAAAGGTGCTTCAACAAAGTACTGAAAAGGGTCTGAATACTTATGTAAATGTAATATTTCAGTTTCATATTTTTTATACATTTGCAAACATTTCTAAAAACATGTTTTTGCTTGTGGGGTATTGTGTTTAGATTGACAAAAATCTATAATAATAATAATAATAATAATAATTATAATAATAATATTAATAATAATAATAATAATACATTTTTGAATAAGGCTGTATACATACTTTTCATAGCAGGACACTGTAAAGTCCAGGACATTGTAAAATCATCAACATGTATTGATCATATCTTTATTAATGTTGCAAAATTTAGCTTTAAGCAGTATCCAAAACCATCGGATGTAGTGATCACAATATAGTAGACATATCTAGGAAAACTTCCAAAGGCTGGGCCTAATATAGTGCATAAGAGCTCATACAATACGTTTTGTAGTGATTCTATGTTGATGATGTAACAAATATTTGCTGGTCTGTGGTGTGTAACCAGGAGCAACCAGAAGCTGCACTTCACACATTTATGAAATTGCTTATTCCAGTTAATAATTAACATGCACCAATTAAGAAAATGACTGAAAAACTGTTAAATCCACGTGGATTGATGAGGAACTGAAAAATTGTATGGTTGAGAGGGATGAGGCAAAAGGAATGGCAAATATGTCTGGCTGCACAACCGATTGGCAAACGTATTGCAAATTGAGAAATCCAGTGACTAAACTGAATAAAAAGAAGAAGAAACTATACTATGAAACAAATATAAATGATATATAGAATGATAGTAAAAAAGCTTTGGAGCACCTTAAATGACATTTTGGGGAAAAAGGCAAACTCAGCTCCATCATTCATTGAATCAGATGGCTCATTCACGACAAAACGCACTGATATTGCCAACTACTTTAATGACTTTTTCATTGGCAACATTACCAACTAAGGCATGACAGCAACAAGCGCTGACACTACATATCCATGTATAACTGATCAAATTATGAAAGACAAGCGTTGTAATTTTGAATTCCGTAAGGTGAGAGTGGATGAGGTGAAAAAGCAATTGTTTTCTATCAACAATGACAAGCCACCGGGGTCTGACAACTTGGATGGAATATTACTGAGGATAATGGCGGACGAAATTGCCACTCCTATTTGCCATATCTTCAATCTAAGCCTACTAAAAAGTGTGTGCCCTCAGGCCTGAAGGAAGCAAAAGTAATTCCACTACCCAAGAATAGTAAAGCCCCTTTTACTGGCTCAAATACCCAACCAATCAGCCTGTTACCAACAATTAGTCAACTTCTCCGCCCGCTGCCAAGGCCGCAAGGGGGCGCCACTCCATCAAGCCAGCTCCCTGCATTAGGGAGATCGGGGGAGAGGGCTTGAGAGGGATGGGCCACCACTACATCCACGCTGCTCTCTACACCAGGAAGAGCAGGGAGACTGCCAGAGACGGATGTTGGGGGGCCGACCACCGGAGAGGGCCCGACCCCCGCCTGTGGCCACCAGGGGGTGCCACTAAATACACCTAGAGAGGGCTGGGGCCGGCCCATAGAGCAGGAGCTGACCTCCGGACATGGGGGGGCCGACCCCCGCCCGTGGCCACTTCATCCACCCAGCTCCCTGCCCCAGCTATAGAGCGAAATAGTAATGGCGTCTTTTTGTAAGCACTAACTCCGGCATGGTTCGTTCGACAGCCTATGGGGTAATGAGCGGCGTCTTTGTAGGGTTTTTTGATAATCAACGAAAACAACTTATTTGGTAAATACAGGCTTAGAAAATGTTATACGTTTTCCTCTATGAGAGAATCTTCATCAGCTAACGTCATATTGTGTGATTTGTAAGCCTTTATGTATTGAAAAGAAAAGCACATAAAGGCTTCATAATTCATAAAGGTCATGTTAAATGACTGATATTATCTCATAGATGAAAAAGTAAAAGATCTTCTAAACCTGTCTTAATCTCAGACCTTATTTTCTGCGTTTTGACATGTTATTTTTCTACCATTATTACTCTACATTTACATTTTAGTAATTTAGCAGATGCTCTGGTAATATTTTGTTAAATGCATATACTATAACTCACATCTCTGGGCTATCTTTTAGCATTTTCCTCACACTAACAGACATTTTCAGCCTTTGTTGGTCTTATTACACCAATATCTATTCCTTTATGGCATTGAAAAATCAATTCAGTTCCTCCACATTGAAATTAATGGTGGCCAACTTGAAAATAGGCTGCTGTGAAAGATTTTACACTAAATCTATGATGACTCTATGAAACATTTCCAATTGCTATCCTTGTTCTGTGGGAAATTTGGTGGAGTTGTCATCTAGGGTACCATATGATAATAAGGCACATCTCAATACTTTCCATTCTGTCTCAATATACCCCAAAATGCATACAGGTATGACCAGCTCATGAAATATGAGACCAACACTTTACATTTTACATTTAAGTATTTTAGCAGACGCTCTTATCCAGAGCGACTTAACAGTAGTGAGTGCATACATTTTCATACTTTACATATTCCATTTATATTTTTGTTCAGTGTATATACATCCATGTGAAAACGTGCTGGAAACTTAGACGTCATCGCTCAAGTTGGTAATCCAATGTTTTGAGAATAGCTGGCTAGTCCTCTGTCCAGTATATAAAGTATGAAAAAAAATATGTATGCACTCACTAACTGCAAGTCGCTCTGGATAAGAGCGTCTGCTAAATGACTAAAATGTAATTTTTTAAAATAAAATGGAAATATCTAATGTAATCTTAAGGCTACCTCTGCACCGTTTCTTTAGTCATTGACAGGCTGTACATTTACCTGCTTACTCTTTGACATTGTCCATGTTCTGAAACGGTGCTAATTTCATTCATCAACAACTTTTTAAGAAGGGTAGTAGACATTTACTGATCATAGTCTAGCCCAAAACTAATGAGACTGTTTACTGATCATAGTCTAGACCAAAACTAATGAGACTGTTTACCGATCATAGTCTAGCCCAAAACTAATGAGACGGTTTACTGATCATAGTCTAGCCCAAAACTAATGAGACTGTTTACTGATCATAGTCTAGCCCAAAACTAATGAGACTGTTTACTGATCATAGTCTAGCCCAAAACTAATGAGACTGTTTACCGATCATAGTCTAGCCCAAAACTAATGAGACTGTTTACTGATCATAGTCTAGCCCAAAACTAATGAGACTGTTTACTGATCATAGTCTAGTCCAAAACTAATGAGACTGTTTACTGATCATAGTCTAGCCCAAAACTAATGAGACTGTTTACTGATCATAGTCTAGCCCAAAACTAATGAGACTGTTTACTGATCATAGTCTAGCCCAAAACTAATGAGACTGTTTACTGATCATAGTCTAGCACAAAACTAATGAGACTGTTTCAGCATGTAAAAATTAACAGTTGAAAACATACACAATTTTAGCAAACATTAAAAAAGGCAACATAAAATAATAAAATTGAGTTGTGACAGAATAGATATTTAATAAACATTCCAAATCAATACATTATACTATAGACTTGCCAAATTACTCACATCCAGCATAAAAAACATTAGAAACAGAATTAACTACAATAATTCTGTATTTATTTCAGAAGATGTTACAATTGTTCATGAGGCAAACGTATGACTTGGTGAAGGTGTGGTAGAGAGAAGCTGTCAGTTTTCCTCCCCCTCCTTCATCCATGGTGCTCGTTCAACATAGCATTTGGAGATTCCTGTGAACATCAACATTCATAAACATTGCATTCTGAACGGCAAAATCTTCCTAATAAGAATTTAGTCCAGTTGACAATTCAACAGAATTGATGATCGGTACAACATGAGACAGATAGCAAGCCGTGGTATATCAGACCGTATACCACGGGTTGTAATTACATTGGTAACCAGTTTTTAATAGCAATAAGGCACCTTGGGGTTTTGTGGTATATCCTTGCATGAATCTGCTGGTGGATGAAGCAAATGGATCTGAGAAACGAATAATAACATCATACACGTAATGTTAGCTAGCAAGCCAGCCAGCTAACATTAGGCTCTAACTTGCCAAGCAAACGGCTATCAGATACGAATAATAACATCATACACATAACATTAGCTAGCAAGCCAGCCAGCTAACATTAGGCAATAACTAGCCAAGCAAACATCTATGAGATACGAATAATAACATCATACACGTAACGTTAGCTAGCGAGCCAGCCAGCTAACGTTAGCTAGTTAAACAACCCTTGCATGAATCTACTGGTTGTGGTAGCTAAACAACCAGGTTCAATGTTAGCTAGCTAACATTAGGCTCTAACTATCCAAGCAAACGTCTCTGAGATACGAATAATAACATCATACACGTAACGTTATCTAGCGAGCCAGCCAGGTAACATTAGCTAGCTACTTAACAGTACACTTTAACTTGAAATGAAACCACTTTCTGTCAGAATTAGAAACATGTCATATCTGAAAATGTAGCTAGCTAGGCTATCTTACCTGCATACATCATCATGCATGATGGACTTGTCTCCCTGTCACGGATGCCATGCACGGTTGCCCTTTGTTTGGAGATGTAATCCGGAGACAGGTTTTTTCTCCATCTCTTTAGCGATCATTCTCTAATTCCACTTATTTCAAAACTCGATCCTCCAGAAAGTGGAGAGCAACACTAATGCAGCTCCACTACATGATAAATGTTTTTAAAAGCCGCGTTAGACAGGATTACCTACGCATACTGACCAGCTCAAATAGACAGAAGCCTTCGATATGGCAGACCAATCCTCTCACCTCTCTCGGCATGTCCAGCCCACTCATTATCTCAGCCAATCATGGCTAGTGGGAAGGTTGCTGTCTTTTTCTGTGGCTTAACCAACTAGGCTCGTATTTTTAACAATTGTATTCGTATTTACAGATGGCATACAAGTTTGTTATTAAGGCACATGAAAGTTCACATGTTCCAGAAGATATTTCTGCCAAAAAACGCATTTTAATTTAAAAAAAAGTTAATGTCTCTCCTGTGAAAGTTAGTTCAAATGTCTCTCCTGTGAAATAGTGACCCACGACATACAACTAGTTTCCTGAAACTAGTCATAATTGCTAATGACCCTGTTAAAAATCCGGTATGTGGTTCTCGGTAACAGCCGGATGGCTCATGACAAGAGATGGGGAATGTGTTGTTTACCTCCAATGAAGTTGATTTGCACATTTTCATAGAGATTGTTGTCATATTGGCTTAGATATGACGGCAGGAGGCACTACCCTCTGTAGCGCCTTACGGTCAAATGCCGAGCAGTTGCCATACCAGGCAGTGATGCAACCGGTCAGGATGCTCTCGATGGTGCAGAAACCCATATGATATTATGTAAATAGACAGGTAGTTGTTCTGTATCTGTACTGTGTTTATGTTTTCTGCCCACTAATCTTACATCAATATTTTCTTCTCCTGAAGTGTAAGGCGTTCCATGTGATCCTCCACCTGAAGTTGAAAATGCAATTGTTAAAAGCCTGTATCTTTCATGGTTCTCCCAGAAATAGAAGGAGTATGCATCATATTGAGGGTATATTGAGGTATAGACAGATGAGTCACTGTGTATTACTGTACAGGTATGGTTCATGCTGACACTGAACATCTCTATCATTGTAGCGATAACCTGTGATGATCCACGTGACCCTCTTGTGAGTTCTCCCTACCCCTGGCAGCGAGGTCAATTGGGAAACACTCAGCGTTACAGCTGTAAAACCGGATTTAAAACCAGAGGTTATGCCACATGCACAAGTGATGGCTCCTGGACTCCACACCCACTCTGTGAAGGTGCAGTATTTTGAAGGACGCCATCTTTGAATACCACTATGGTTTGATTACCTTGTGGTCGGATGTTAGTTTGGACTGCATCAGAGTTACGTTGTTTGTCTTTCAGAGATAACATGTGACAAGCCAGATATCCCAAATGCTGTGATTGAAGACCCTAAAACAAGATACAAATACAATGAACAGCTCACTTATGAATGTAAGAGGAATTATGAACTATTGGACAGCACTACCAGAACTGCTGCTACCTGTACGACAAATGGCTGGACAAGGACACTTGGCTGTAAAGGTAGGGTGACATTTATATTTCAATCATCTAAAACTTTGAGGATGTGACTCAAGTCACTGATCCAGAGGGTTTAAAAGCTACTGGAAAGATCAAACATCAGATTTTAACCTATTGGGATTTGATATGGAATTGGTAATGAACAGAACATTCGCTCACTTTGCTTCCATTGGTTTTCCAGATATTGCTCCGTTCAGTGCTTTTACCAAACTGACAGTGTGGCCAAAATGTCATGATATTGTAGAGCAGGTCCTCTAAGTCCTCTGTAAACAGTTTACTGCACGATGTGTCACAATGCCTTCTGTAATGTTTCATGCAATTGTTTCTCCCAGAAATAGAAGGAGTATGCATCATATTGAGGGTATATTGAGGTATAGACAGATGAGTCACTGTGTATTACTGTACAGGTATGGTTCATGATGACACTAAACATCTCTATCATTGTAGTGATAACCTGTGTTGATTCACGTGACCCTCTTGTGAGATCTCATTTTACATTTTAGTCATTTAGCAGACACTCTTATCCAGAGCGACTGGCCCCCCGTGGGAATCAAACCCACAACCCTGGCGTTGCAAACGCCATGCTCTATCAACTGAGTTACATCCCTGCCGGCCATTCCCTCCCCTAACCTGGACCAATTGTGCGCCGCCCATGAGTCTCCCGGTCGCGGCCGGCTGCGACAGAGCCTGGATTCGAACCAGGATCTCTAGTGGCACAGTTAGCACTGCAATGCAGTGCCTTAGACCACTGCGCCACTCAGTGGTCTAAGGCATCTCCCTACCACTGGCAGCGGGGTCAATTGGGAGGAATTCAGCGTTAAAGCTGTAGAACACTTTTTTGGTTACTACATGATTTCATGTGTTATTTCATAGTTTTGATGTCTTCACTATTATTCTACAATGTAGAAAATAGTCAAAATAAAGAAGATCCTTGGAATGAGTAGGTGTGTCCAAACCTTTGACTGGTACTGTATATATTTATGTATTTTAGGGGTAGATCAGCAGATAGATTGTGGCTTCTATGAATGTAATTGTCTGCATCATTTCCAATCCCCCATATATACTCAACAAAAATATAAACGCAACATGCAACAATTTCAAAAATGTTACTGAGTTGCAGTTCATATCAGAAATAAAATAATTTGACCCTAATCTATGGATTTCACATGACTGGGAATATAGATATGACAGTTGGTCACAGATACCTTTAAAAAAAACAATTGGGGTGTGGATCAACAAACTAGTCAGTATCTGGTGTGACCACCATTTGCATCATGCGGCGTGACATATCTCCTTTGTATAGAGTTGATCAGGCTGTTGATTGTGGGTGTGGAATGTTGTCCCACTCCTCTTCAATGGCTGTGCGAAGTTGCTGGATATTGGCGGGAACTGGCATCCCAAACATGATCAATGGGTGACATGTCTGGTGAGTATGCGGGTCACGGAAGAACTGGGACATTTTCAGCTTCAAGCAATTGTGTACAGGTCCTTGCGACATGGGGCCGTGCATTATCATGCTGAAACATGAGGTGATGGTGGTGGATGAATGACACGACAAAGGGCTGCATTATCTCGTCGAGGATTCTCTGTACATTCAAATTTCCATCAATAAAATGCAATTGTGCTAATTGTTCGTAGCTTATGCCTGCCCATACCATAACCCACCGCCACCATGGGGCGCTCTGTTCACAACGTTGACATCAGCAAACTGCTCGCCCACACGACACCATACAAGTGATCTGCGGTTGTGAGGCCTTTTGGACATATTGCCAAATTCTCTAAAACAACATTGGAGACGGCTTATGGTAGAGAAATGAACATCCAATTTTCTGGCAACAGCTCTGGTGGACAATCCTGCAGTCAGCATGCCAATTGCATGCTCCCTCAAAACTTGAGACATCTGCAGCATTGTGTTGTGTGACAAAACTGCACATTTTAGAATGGCCTTTTATTGTCCCCAGCACAAGGTGCACCTTTGTAATGATCATGCTGTTTAATCAGCTTATTGATATGCCACACCTGTCAGGTGGATGGATTATCTTGGCAAAGGAGAAATGCTCACTAACAGGGATGTAAGCAAATTTGTGCACAATATTTTAGAGAAATAATCATTTTTTTGTGCATTGGGGGAAAAAATATATATTTTATTTCAGCTCATGAAACATGGGACCAACACTTCACATGTTGCGTTTATATTTTTGTTCAGTGTATTTCTTTTCTAAATATATATTATTTTAAATATATATTTTTGAAAATATATTTTCCTTCTTAATTATTTTACCCTAACCCTACCACCCCTCCCCTAACCCTACCACCCCTCCCCTAATTGGAGTAAACTAATGGACAACAATACTTAGGCTTCTACTTCCAGCTTACATACTATATACATTTTACGGACACAGTATATTTTACATTTGTTAGCTATTTTCACACAGTAGCCAACGTTATACTGCTTTTTACCTAAAAGATACGGTGAGGACAAAGAGAGCCCAGCGAGTTGAGAGGGTGAGAAATGGTGACCTGTTTGAAGAGGAGATCTTCATATTTAGTGAACCGGATTTAGAAGGGAAAATGTGGACCATGTTGACCACAGCTTTTCATTAATTTCCCCAAATTCTTCACAATGTTGCAGATAGATTGAAATGTATGATTGATATGTATTTCCTGTTTAATCTAGCAAGCTGTCTAGATCCCCCTCATATTAATAATGGAGATTACACCATGGAAAATAAAGATGCTGAAGGCGTTTTTAAAGATGTGTCCTACAAATGTAACTCATACTACACACTGAGTTTCGAAGGCAGCATCAGATGTCTGAATGGAGAATGGGAGACTCCTCCACAATGCTTACGTAAGAACATTATTTTCATCCAGTATGACCCGATCATGTGTTTGAAACCTGGCTCAAGTATTGCTGATTTTATGATACTTATTTTTATTTTATTTTATCAGGGCCTTGTGAGATTCACACTTTTGATCCAAAGCACAATCTACAGGATTTGTCCCAAATAAGTTATGTTACTCACAAGGGCCATATAGCTATCAAATGCAAAAACGGATATTACCATGAATATGGAACATTTAAGAATACAAGAGAAATTAAGTTGGAGTGCTTTGATGGAAATATTAACTATTTGGACCACCTACCTATATGTAAGTGTTATGATGTAAAGTCAAACATACATCCAGGATATCAGTGTCATGTGGTGATTCTATATATGGAACGCATAAGTCCAGGATGCCATGTGATGTATCTGTTGTTGATTACAGTAATTCAATTTGACATGCATTTTGATTGAAATACCAATTTTACATGAAAACCTTTGCTTTGCTGCAATGATGTGATTCTGTGTAACATTCCTACTGTATAAACATATCGATTACATTTTCGTTTGATTTTAGGCAGCCATCTAGGTTAAGGTGAAAGTTGGTGAAAATATCATAGATCGTGACAATATGGGTAAGTTAACAGATGTGCTCATTTTGAAGAAAGTCATACCCTTAATTTACACAAACCTGTAGGGGGACTGAAGGCAGAGCAAACGTCTAAAATCAACTATAAACAGTAGTATGAACAGTATTATAAACAGTAGTATGAACAGTATTATATACAGTATTATAAACAGTATTATAAATAGTACTATAAACAGTAGCATGAACAGTATTATAAACAGTAGTATGAACAGTATTATAAACAGTAGTATGAACAGTATTATAAACAGTAGTATGAACAGTATTATAAACAGTAGTATAAACAGTATTATAAACAGTAGTATGAACAGTATTATAAACAGTAGTATGAACAGTATTATAAACAGAAGTATGAACAGTATTATAAACAGTATTATAAACAGTAGTATGAACAGTATTATATACAGTAGTATGAACAGTATTATAAACAGTATTATAAACAGTAGTATGAACAGTATTATAAACAGTAGTATGAACAGTATTATAAACAGTAGTATGAACAGTAGTATGAACAGTATTATAAACAGTAGTATGAACAGTATTATATACAGTAGTATGAACAGTATTATAAACAGTACTATAAACAGTATTATAAACAGTAGTATGAACAGCAGTATGAATAGTATTATAAACAGTAGTATGAACAGTATTATATACAGTAGTATGAACAGTATTATAAACAGTACTATAAACAGTATTATAAACAGTAGTATGAACAGTAGTATGAACAGTATTATAAACAGTAGTATGAACAGTATTATATACAGTAGTATGAACAGTATTATATACAATAGTATGAACAGTATTATATACAGTATTATAAACATTATTATATACAGTAATATGAACAGTAGTATAAACAGTAGTATGAACAGTAGTATGAACAGTATAATAAACAGTAGTATGAACAGTATTATAAACAGTAGTATGAACAGTATTATAAACAGTAGTATGAACAGTATTATAAACAGTAGTATGAACAGTATTATATACAGTAGTATGAACAGTATTATAAACAGTATTATGAACAGTATTATAAATAGTATTATAAACAGTTGTATAAACAGTACCATAAACAGTATTATGAACAGTAGTATGAACAGTATTATAAACAGTAGTATGAACAGTATTATAAACAGTTGTATAAACAGTACCATAAACAGTAGTATGAACAGTATTATAAACAGTAGTATAAACACAGTCCTGACATCATTAAACACTGTCTCTATAGTAGGAGTGATTGGCAGTATTACTCCAGACTCTGATTATCCTGTCATGTGATTTCATTCCTACAGATATCTGACAGAGTCATGATGTTCCGTCCATCAAATTCAAGAATCCTTACAAAGCCTTCTTTATGTGCAAGGAGAAGACCTTTTTGCTTTTGTGGTTTCTTTTTCGCTTGTTTAAGTTAGGTTTAGAAAAAATGTGAGCCATCCAGTTATGAAATACGTGTAGATGTCTCTTTTTTAACATTTGACATTGTATCATCATTGTAACAAAATAACAGTATATTTCTAATCATATCAGTCTCAGCATCACTATAACAACAGCACAGCTATCTAAAGCTAGACTAAAATGGTAAATTAGTACAAAGAGGTGTGATTGTGTGAATATCCTCCTATCAAGTTTATAAATTGCCTGGCTGGGCTGATGAGACAGTGGATTGCGCAGTCAGATGGAACAGAGTAAATAGGCCTTTCAACGTCATAGATTTAGCCGGTGGTAACTTGTGGAGTAGACACCGGCTGGAATGCGGTTTTAACCCATCAGCATTCAGGATTAGACCCACCCGTTGTATAATATGTGAATATCCTCCTGTATCTCCCAGCTGTGTGATTCATTATCTGAAGGTTTAATATAAATGAACAACTGATGTTATGATTGTGATTGACCTTATCAAGGAAGACAATAAAGTTGTCAAAAAGAGATGACGTGTTGTCTCCATGAGTCTTTACAAGGCTACAGCATAACAGAATAAGATGATTTACAGCTGTTATCCTAACAAACACACATGCAGTATTAAAGCTGACTGAAGCTATTTCTCAGGTCAGTATCACTGTTCCATAGATCGCTTTTGTAAATCAGCTTTGTCTCTTAACATCCACCTATACTGTAGCTAATTTCTCAGGGGAACAGTAGATCTTCTCCAATGTCTCAGAACAGTATCAGTAATAACATGTCCCAGTTGGTCATGTTTATTTTTAATTTTTTTGACTTCTTGCCAATAGTGATCTCAGCTTACTGGAAGTGATGGCAACTGTCTTGTTGGACAACCATATGAATGAATAATTGATTGTCCAACATTAAATAAAGTGCCTCTGGTTCTAATTTACTAATCTACTCTTTAGTTCATCTGGGAATATTATCATCAAGTATTTTTTACATAATTGAAGCAGCCAGACAATATCTATAAAAATGTTCCTGTGGTGTTCTTCACCATGTATTTTGACTACATCATCGTCACTGAGTGAACATTAAGGCAGGAATATTGACCTTCAATTCTTATATGCAAGAAAACTTTTAATGTAATGTTAAGAATGTTTTGTTTAGCTGATAGGCTAATATTGGACAAACCCTGGCATGCTCCCAAGGTGTAGCGATTGATTTTGGCCCTCCCCTGTTGCCCTTGGAAAACATGGCTTACTGGAATAAACATGCTGAAGGCCATGTCCGTAGACAGTTAACTAGATTTATATAAGGGTTATGTTAGTACAGTACTCTTTATTTTTTTAATTGTTCCCTGGAATATTATCACACACACACCATCAAGCTTTCTCATCCCACTTGGCACAGACTTCAACTCAACGTCTATGCCACGTTGGTTCAATTTAATTGAAATGACGTGGAAACAACTTTGACTCAACCAGTGTGTGCCCAGTGGGATGTTAGTGGTGCTGGGAATGACATTATCAAAGTTCACTATAAATATTTTTTACAATATCAAAGCAGCCAGAGAATATCTATGAAAGTGTCCCTGTGGTCCTTGCAATGTATTTCAACTGCATCATCATCAGATAGTGCCTTTATGATGTGTTCATTGCTGTTGTTTGCATTCTACACATTGAGGCAGGAATATTGACCTTCTTCTCATATGCAAGAAAACTTTTAATGTAAAGTTATGTGTGTTTTGTTTAGTTGTTAGGCTAATATGGAGTAAACCCTGGCATGCTCCCAAGGTGTAGAAGTCAAGAAAACTTGAACTTGAAATGGATTTTGGCTCTCCCCTTTTGCCCCTGGAAAACACGGCATGATGGGAAAAGGTTGTTTTGCTGGAACAAACATTAGCCATGTCAATAGACAGGGAACAGCCAGGTTTATGCAAAGTTTATGTCAGTGCAGATTTGTTCAACGTATTTTGTTATTCAACAATGACCTTACAAATGGAGCTTATCATCATTGCAATCAACATTCAAAGTGATACCAGTCTAAATGACTTTCTAGCTCTAAACCTATGCTCGTCAGATTAGCTATGTCTCTATATAGCTGACCAAATGATTTGCACTTGAAATGTGTTTTGTTTTGCTCAAATAATTAATAGACTGAACCAACGCAGTTCCTACATTGAGCATTTTCCTCAGTGTTTTCCCCCGCAATGTAGGTTTGATTGAATTCCAGTATTTTGGGTCAGTCCCCCTGGACAGTGGTTCTCTTCAGTGCTCCCTGGGGGCTGGAACTCTGTAGACAAACATTAACTTTAAAATCATTCAAATTAAAATTAGTTGCGTTTTGACCTATTATTAATAGACTGAACCAACGCAGTTCCTACATTGAACATTTTCACAAGAACTGTGTTGTTACCGCAGTGCAGGTTTGATTAAATTCTATATATTGGATAAATCCAGTATTTTGGGTCAATCCCCCTAGACAGTGGTTCTCTTCAGTGCTCCCTGGGGGCTGGAACTCTGTAGACAATCATTAACTTTGGGATAGACACTGTTTATTTATGGTCTACTCCTTCCATTTTTACTGCATCTACCATTTGATCAACATGAAATCATCTCTGACTCTGCTGTGTCTGGTGGTATGGGTGAATGTGGATGCTTCGTCAGCTCAGACTGGTAAGGATGTGTTTTCCTTCACTTTCTCACATGCTTGTAGTGACCACATTGGGTTAGTATCCACCAATTTCTCTGTAAGACGCTGACTAGACTGTACAAAGTGAGCAAACATAATTGATGTATTCACGTTTCTTATTATAGCTAATAACTAAGCTCATTGTCAATATATAAGTAAGTGAAATGACAATTGACCAGCAGAAAATCTTGCAGACATAGCAGCGATTTCTTGTCCAGTGGGGGATTTCTTGTCCAGGGGGGGATTTGTTGTCCGGGGGGGGGGGGCTGTATCAGTCCGATAATACGGGCGGCAATGGTCAGGACCAGCCCTGAATACAAGGGTAGTAAAGGCCTAGTGCACTACTTTTGTGAATCATTGTTTTCTTTTTTATTATTAAACAATTTTTTAATTTAGACTTTTCAGGGGGTGCTGCGGCACCCTCAACACCCCTACTTCCTGTGGCTATGGTAACAGAATGTGCCTTTAAAAGGTTTCAATGCTAATCTCCAACTCATGTGTAACCCCAACTCATCTCCAACTAATTAAACTGCAGTTGAATCTCATAATTTCTAATAATATCCATTATAATTTAACGTTGTATTGATACAGATCCGATAATGTCACAGAACTTAAACTTATTTGTACTATACTACTGTAATAGAAATGTGTGATGATCAGTGATGTCGAGAGCTTGGGACTAGAGGGTTCTATTTGCAAAAAGAGGATTTGGAGATAATTGGCTTTAAAGTTCAGAAACCTCATTGGTTTGAATGGTCAGCTAATTTGATCTTGTATTCTTTTGAACTTAACAACATGAATTAGGGTATTTAGAATACTATATAGGTAGCGAACACTGAACAGAACAAGGCTGTGTCAATAACAAAACAGAACCTTATAGTCTCAAGCTCTCGATTTGTCTAAAGGTTTTTCCTCTGCTCCTCTGTCAGTGTGCACGGGACCTCTTCCGAATGTGCCCAATGCCGGGGTCACTGAGGAAAGCATCAAAGAAGAGTACAAAGAGGGGGCCATCCTCCTCTTTTCCTGCAACGTTGGCTTTGTACCAGCAGGCAGAACAAGTTATTTGTGTGAGAAGCAGAAGTGGGTGGTGTTACGTCAGGGGAAATGCAAGCGTGAGTATTTCTTTAAATGTTACAGATTCGATATTGTCTATATACATTTTACATTTTAGTCATTTAGCAGACGTTCTTATCCATAGCGACTTACAGTTAGTGTATTTATCTCAAAGGGTTAGTTTGTGATTTTGTCAATGAGGGGAAGAAGATAAAGGGCCTCATTGCCAAAATCAACATTTTTCATCAAATAAAAAAGCTATAGTAGTAGTTATGATTAGCATAACCCCATAATAGCTTAGTTAATTAAACCCTCTAAAAGATCTGTTGACACATCGTTTTCCTGATGTTTCCTGACATCTAGCTAAACCATGTGAGCTCCCTGAGGAAACTGCCAATGGCCACTACACCATCCACCTCGGGGATGACTTTGTCTTTGGGGCCGTTCTCAAATACACTTGCAATGATGGGCAAGTAGTCTAACAAATTGATTTTTTCTTTTTAATTGCGTAAAAAAAATAAAAAATATATATTAATACTTTTTCTTTAGAGTTAATAGCCCCCACCCCAATAGCCCTCTGTCCCCCCAATCGAGCCTGCCTAGTATGGGGTTGAATTTAGAACACGGACTAATGATGCCGTAGATTTCATAATACTACCTAATCACTTGACTAATGTCTCTAGTTATCAGATGGTGAGCAAAATGGACAGCAGGACCTGTATGGTAGCAGGATGGAGCAACCACATGCCCATATGTGAAGGTAACCACGTATTCACTGAATATTATAAACTGGGTAGTTTGGCTCCTGGATGCTGATTGTCTGAAAGCCATGGTATATCAGACTGTATACCATGGGTATGACCCCCAAAAAAACATTTTACTGTTCTAATTACATTTGTAACCAGTTTATAATAGCAATAAGGCACCTCTGGGGTTTGTGGTATATGGTCAATATACCACAGCTAAAGGCTGTGTCAAGGCACTCCACGTTGCATCGTGCTTAAGAACAGCCCTTAGCCGTGGTATATTGGCCATGTACTGTACCACACCCCCTCTGGCCTTATTGCTACATTATAGTATATAGTATATACCACTTTGTACTTGCTTTATACAACACACATTACACTTTAACTCCGAGGGTTCATGAAGTTATAGGCTATAGAACACCCTGCAATGTGATATTTCTCTGTAGTGGTGAGTTGTGTCCCCGAGGCTACAGATGGACGGGTGGTTGTGAGCGGTCTGCCAGATGATGGTGGTCTTATACAGTACGGTCATGAGCTCAGGTTCAGCTGCCCCAACCCAGAACACCAACTGGAGGGAAACCCACAGGTTGTGTGCGCCGCGGGGGGGAGGTGGAACAGCCGTTTCCCCACCTGTGAAGGTAAACATTTCACGTTAGCCAAAACTAAGCAAATCACTTTATTGACAACAATATGTACCTTCAGATGTTACATCAGCTGTGCAAATGATCTATTCTATCTATTTTTTCCCCTTACATAATAGACGTGACTTGTGAAGCTGTGGAGAGGATTAATCATGTGAATGTGATAGGAGTTCCCCAAAACAACAGCACCATGAAGTATGGGCACAGGTTACAGTTTGAGTGCAGCAACCCTAGCCACGTTCTGAAGGGGGAATCAGAAGTCGTCTGCTCAACCAATGGACAGTGGAGTCACTCCTTTCCAATATGTGATGGTAAATTGTATTTGTGTTGATTTAACACATTGTGAAGTAATGGAACACAACCAAGTTATTTATTGTTTAAAGTTGATTTACTATGACCTCCAACACACACATAATTAAGCAAAATAAAGCATTTTGGAAAGGGTAGGAACGTTTTCTGGACTGCTATTCTTGCTGGGAATGAAAGCAGCTGGGTGCATTTCATCACTAGCACTTTTATGACCTCACTCATGTCTTCCTAGAGCCCAAGAAATTCTGTGGACCACCTCCACATCTCATTAACGGAGATACAGTGAACCGTGCCAGAGAACGTTACAGAAACGGAGAATCAGTTCATTATGTCTGCCAGAAATACTACATCCTTGATTCCCCTTCATCCTACAAGACGTGTAGTGACGGGATCTGGATAGGACCGATGACCTGCCTGAGTAAGTAGCCGTCTAAAATAACATTGGCCCAATTCCTACCCAATCACTCGCTTGCCAACTCCCCTTTAACGATGGGAAAGGATTCATTCCAGGAATGGAATTCAAGTTCAAATGATTCATTATTATTTTTAAATGCATCTAAAATTGAAATGTAACTGTTGAACCAAGCTCCTGAAGAATTGACAAGTGATATTCCTCAATAATCTCTAGGTATAGTTATATCATTAATTAAAATGAAAAACGACTTAATATCAGTGGCCCTTGAAGGACACATTCACAATGATTCCTGTACCATCTTCTCATTTCAGAACCCTGCACTGTGGATGAAGAGCTCATGAATGCACAGAACATCCAATTTAAACATCCTC
>NC_059211.1:49924772-49954772 GCF_020615455.1 Coregonus clupeaformis | reverse complement strand
GCAGCAGCTGCAGCAAGCAGCAGCAGCAGGCTAGCACAGCACAGCAGGAAGAGCAGCAGCAGCAGCAGCTAGCACCAGCAGCAGCAGCAGCAGCAGCAGCAGCAACAGCAACAGCGCAACACGGCAGCAGCAGCAGCAACAGCAGCAGCTAGCAGCAGCAGCAGAGCAGCAGCAGCAGCAGCGAGCAGCAGCAAAGCAGCAGCGGCGGCAGCAGCAGCAGCAGCAGCACAGCACCAGCAGAGTAGAGAGACAAAACAGCAGCAGTGCAGCAGCAGCAGCAGCTGCTGCAGTCAGCACAGCAGCAGCAGCAGCAGCAGCAACAGCAGCAGCAGCAGCAGCGGTAGCAGCGGCAACAGCAGCAGCAGCAGCAGCAGCAGCAGTGAAACGTGCCGCAGAGTATCAGCAGCAGCAGGAGCAGCAGCAGTGGCTGCCACAGCAGCAGCAGAGCAGCAAAGAGCAGCAGCCAGCAGCAGCAGCAGCAGCATCACAGAGACAGCAAATGTGACAGCAAGCAGCAGGCACACAGCAGCAGATAGCAGCAGCAGCAGCGGCAGGAGGCAGCAGCAACAATCAGCAGCACCACCAGCAGCAGCAGAGGACACAGCAGCAGCAGGTGCCAACAGCAGCAGCAGCAGCGCGTGCACAGCACCGAGTGCGCAGCAGCAGCAGACAGCAGCAGCAGCAGCAGCATAAGCGGCAGCAGCAGTGCAGCAGCAGCAGCGGGCAGAGCAGTAGGCAGCAGCACATCAGCAGCAGCGGAGCAGAGCAGCAAAGAGCAGCAGCAGCAGTAGCAGCAGCAGCTACAGCAAAAGCAGCAGCAGAAGCGCAGCAGCAGACGCGCAGGCAGAGAGAGCGAAACAGCAGCAGCAGCAGCAAGCACGCAAGGGCACCAGCAGCGCAAGCCCCGGCGCGAGCAGCAGCGGCGGCAGCAGCCGCCGCCAGCAGCGGCAGCAGCGGCAGCACCATGGCGGCAGCGGCACAGCAGCGACGAGTAGCCGCAGCCACCCAGCGGCCGAGCTCAGCGCACACAACAGCGCATGCACAGACCGCGCGCGAGCACCAGAGCGGCGGAGGCGCAGAGCAGCACAACAAAGCAGCGCAGCAGCAGCGGCAGCGGAGCGCAGCAGTACAGCAGCAGCAGTAGCAGCAGCAGCAGCAGCGGTGCGAATACAAAAAAAGCAGCAAGCAGACAAGAAAATCGAGCAGCAAGCAGCAGAAGCGGCAGCAGCAGCCAGCAGCAGCAGCAGCAGCAGCAAGCAGAGCAAGCACAGCAGCAGCACCAGCACAGCACAGCCAGCAGCAGCAGCAGCAGCACCCAGCAGCAGCAGCAAGAGGACAGCCGCAACAGCAGCAGCAGCAGCAAGCCAAACACAGCAGCAGCAGTATCAGCAGCAAGCAGCAGCAGCACAACAGCCAGCAGCAGCACAGCGAATGGCGAGAGCGGCAGCAGCAGAGTCAGCCAACAGTAAGCAGCAAGCACCCGCTACACAGCAGTTGCTGTTGTTGCAGCCATGCCAGCGCAGCTAAGCAGCGGAGAGCAGCAGCATGAAAAAGCATGGCAGCAACAGCAGCAAGCGCCGGTACCAGCAGCAGCAAAGCGCCAGCAGCAGCAAAGACAGCAGCAAAAGCAGCAGCACCGCAGCAGCAGCGCACATACCACAGTGCATAGCATGCAGCTAGGTCAGCAGCAGCAGCAGCAGCCAATAGCAGCAGCAGCAGCACCCAGATACAAGCCAAGCAGCAGCGCAGCAGCAGCAGGCGAGTAGAGCCAGCAGCAGCAGGTATTGCGCAGCAGCAGTTACGCAGCAGCAGCAATAGCAGCAGCGAAAAATAGCACAGCAGCAGCAAACGCGGTAAAGAACAGCATGGCAGCAGCCAAGCAGCAGCATGTACAGCAGCAGCAGCAGCGTTGCCAACAGCAGCAAGCAGCAGCAGCAAGTTGCTTGCTGAAGCATGCAAGCAGTAACAACAGCAAGGCAGCAGCAGCGAGCATGCTGGCTTCTAGCAGCAGCAGTGCAGCAGCAGCAGCAGCAGCAGTGACAGCAGCAGCAGCAGTGATTACAGCAGCACAGCAGCAGCAATAATAGCAAGTGCACCAGAACACGCAAAAGCAGCAGCAGCGAGAAGCCAGCAGCACAGGCCATGGCATATGTGCAGTAGCAACAACAGTACATGGCAGCATGCAGCAGCAAGGCAGGCAGGGTAACAGAGTGCAGCACAAAGCACTGTAGCCAGCAGCAGCAGCCAGCAGCAAAGAAAGGCAGCAGCAGCAGCATGGCATGGTTACCAAGCAGCAGCAGCAGCATGACAGAGCAGCTTAAGCAGCCACAGATAACAATTGCAGCATGCAAAGCAGCTGTTGCCACAGCAGCGAAGCGCCAGCAGCAGCAGCAGCACAAACAGCAGCAGCAGCAGCAGCAGCACCAGCAGCAGTCGCTACAGCAGTCGCGCAGCAGGCGCAGCGCAGCACAAGCAGCTGCTGCGTTGAGCCAACAGTGCAGCTGCTGGAGCAAATAAGCGCGGCTTTCCAGCTGCGAGCTCGCGAGTACCTGGCAGCAGCTAGGCAGCAGCGGCAGCCCACGCCAAAGCAGCGAAGGCAGTAGCAGCGCGCCATAACAGAGCCATAAGCAGCGCCAGCAGCAGCAGCAGCTCGCAGTAGCCAAACAGCTAAGCAGCAGCTGTTACTGCAGTATGTGTAGTATGTGCTGCCGTGTGAAGAACTGCTGTTGAAAGCAGCAGCTGTTAAAAGCGAGCGTGCTGTAGCTGCTGCTGCGTTGCGAGCACCGAAGAGCGAGCAGCAAGAGCCAAAGCAGCAGCAGCAGCAAGTACAGCAACAGCAGCACCAGCAGCAGCTAAGCAGCAGCAGCCGCAGTTGCTGTTGAGCAGCAAGTGGGCAGCAAAGGGCAGCAGTAACACAGCAGCAGCAGCACAGCGCACAGCAGCGACCAGCAGTGCAGCAGCAACAGCAGCAAGCAGCAAACAAAGCAGACCACAGAAATAGCACGTAATACCCAGGCAGCAGCGCGCTACAGCACAGCATATCGCAGCAGGCAGCAGCAGCAGCAGCAGCAAAAGGGCTGTCAAAAGCGAGCAGCGTGCCGTACAGCCAAGAGCAGCAGCATGGCAGCAGCAGCCAAAGTGTACGAGAAGCACTTACAGCAGCAGCAGCATGACAGTTGTTGCCAACAGCAAGCTGCTGCAAGCACAGTGACAGCACACAGCAGCAGAGCTGTGCTGTTGCTACAGTAACATGCAGAGCAGCAGTTGCCAACAGCAGCAGCAGCAACAGCAGCAGCAGCAGCACCAGCAGCAGCAGCAGCAATTGCAGCCCGCGTTATGTGCAGCAGCAGCCAACAGCAAGCAGCAACAGCAGCGAGCAATGCTGTAGCACCAGCAGCAGCCGCTGCATAGCATTACAGCAGCAGCAGCGAGCGACCACCAGCAGCCAAGCGGTTAAACAAATAGCAGACAGCAGCGACAGCAGCGAAGCACGAAAGAGCAGAATTGCGCATAAGCAGGCATACCACCAGCAGCGAGCTGTAGAGTTGACAGTCAGCGAAGCACAGCAGTCAAAGCATATAAGGTATGAAGGCCACAGCAGCAGCAGCAGCAGGCAGTGTGCTGCCAATCCGGCCAGCAGCAGAAGCAGCAGCAGCAGCAGCAGCAGCAGCCAGCAAGGCAGCAGCAGCAGCAGTGATTAACAGCAGCAGTAGCAGCAGTGCAGCAATACTACAACAGCAGCAGCAGCCAGCAGCAGCAGCAGCAGCAGTAGCAGCACAAGCACAATGTTGGCAGCAGCAGCAAGCAGCCGCAGCAGCAGCAGCCAAAACAGCAAAGACTGGTGACAGAGCAGTACAGCATCAGCAAAAGCAGTGCAACAGCAGCGAGTATAGCACGTACTTCCAGCAGCAGGTTACGCAGCAGCAGCAGCGGGCAGCACAAAACAATGAACACAGCCTGCACAGACCGCATGAGCAGCAGTGCAGCAGCAGCGAGATAGCAGCTACCAGCAGCAGACAACACGAAGCAGCAGCAGCAAGCAGTACACAAATGAGCAGCGGCAGCAGGCAGCAGCAGTAGCAGTGAGCTGGTGTGGCAGCAGCGTGGAACAGCAAAAGCAAAGAGATACAGTTGCCAAAACAGCAAGCGTGGCAGCAGCAGAGAGGGTCAGGGAACAATTTGATAGAGTGGCAAAAGGTAGCAGCAGAGCAGCGAAAAGTGCAGCTGAATGCAGCTGTTGCAGCAGCAGAATATAGCAAATAGAGAGTAGTGAATATAATAGGAAAAAATCCAGCAGAACTATAAGAGGCTGCTCACAAAAGCGTAGTATAAGGGGTTAGCTGAAGCTGCTGTGCGAAGTTGTTCCGGCAAACGCAACAGCAGCAGCAGAGCAGCCCAGACAGCAGCAGCAGCCAGCACGTATGCAGCAGGCTACAGCAGCAGCGAGCACCAGCAGAGCAGCAGCAATAGTGCAGCCAAACGGCAGCACCAGCACAGACAATAGCAGCGAAAGACAAGCAGCAGCAGGCAGGGGCAGCACAGCTGCGGCTGCCAAGCAGCGCAGGGTTAAGGTTAAACAGCAGCAGCAGCTGTATGGTATGTTGTGTGCCGCAGAGCCCGAGCGATAATAGAAGGGCAGCAGTGACGCAGCAGCAGCGTAGCAGCAGCAGCAACAGCAGATACAGAGCACCTGAACGGCATAGAGTTAGCGAGAGAGCAGCCAACAGCAGCAGCAGCAGCGTTCAGCAGCAACAGCGTTTAGCAGCGAGCCATGATAACTGACACAGCACCGGTAGCGGCGAAGCGCGACAGCACCAGCAAAGGCCGCATGTGCAGCAGCAGCAAGTACAGCAGCAGCAAATAGCAGCAGCAAATAAAGCAAGGCGCAGCAGCAGCAGCAGCGCTGGCACAAATGCAGCAGCAGCAAGCGCAGTGCTGCAGCAGTAGCAGCGAGCAACAGCAGCAGCAGCTGCAAAGAAAGAGAGAGTGGGCCATATACAAAGCTCAGCAGCAGCAGCAGAGCGAGTGCAGCACAGAGCAGCAGGTTGCTACAGCAGTGCAGCAGCAGGCAGCAACAGGCAGCAAAATACGCAGCAGGCAGAGCGCGTTGCCAGCAGCACCAAAGTTGTAGCAGGCGCGATATGCCAAAAAGCACATATATAGTAGCAGAATATTGTTGCCAAGCCAGCGATAGCAATGTTAGCAGCAAAGCACAATACGATTCCCACAGCTAGGCTGCAGCAGAGGGCAGCAGCAGCGTTGCTCTGTTGCTGTGCAAAGCCAGCAGCCGCCAGCAGCAGCGATAGAAAGGCTGTTGTGAGCGTAGCGAGCGGCGAGCGCAAAAGCATGCAAACACAAGCAGCTTCACACATGAGAGCAGCAGAGGTACAGCAGCAGCAGCAGCAGATGGTTAAAAACAGCAGAGCAGCGAGAGCTGCAGCATACAGCAGCAGCAGCAGCAGCAGCGGCTGGCTAGCAGCAGCAAAACAGCATGTCAGCAGCAAAGAAGCAACAGCACACCAGGTGACAACAGCGGCCAGCGAGCACCAACAATTGAGCGGCAGGCAGCATGTTGCAGCTACAGCAGTACAGCAGCAGCATGCAGCTGCAGCAGCCAGCCAGCAGCAGCACCAGCTAGTGCAGCAGCAGCAAGCAGCTGCAGCCAGATGTGACAGAACAGCAGCAGCGCGCACATTGCAGCAAGAAGCAGCAGAAGCAGCAGCAGCAGCAGCAGCAGCAAAGGATACAGCATCAGCAGCACAGCACAAGTTAAACAGCAAGGCAGCAGCAGCAGTATACAGCACAAGCGCCAGCAGCAGTGAGTTGCCAACAGCAGCAGCAGCAAGCCAACAGCAGCAGCAGCAGCAGCAGCAGCAGCAATTAACAATTGTTGCTGTTGTTAAGCAGCAGCAGCAGTTGGCGACAGCGGGTTGCCAACAGCGAGCGTTGCTGTTGCTGCCAAATATGTTGCTGTTGCCGCTACAGCAGGTAGTTTGCAGCAGCAGCAACAGGCTAAGCGTTACAGCAGCCAACAGCAGCTGTTAGCAGCAGCTGCCGCAGCAGCCACAGCCCAACAAAGCAGCAGCAAAAGCTGCTGCCAACAGCAGCGTGCAGCGGTGACAGCAGACAGACTAAGCAGCTGCTTCACAAGCAGCAGCAGCAGAGCAGCTGCTGCTACTACAGCAGCAGGCAGCAGCAGCAGCAGCACCAAAGAAGCATATATGCAACAGCAGCAGCAGCAGCAGCTTTGTCTGCTGAGCAAACGCAGAACAGCTAAGCAGCAGCAGCAGCAGCCAGGTTGTAGAGACAGCAGCGCGCACCAGCAAGCAGCAACAGCAGCAGCAGCACAGCGGCAGAGCAGACAACAACAGTATACAGCAGCAGGCAGAGCAGCAGCGTAATGGCAAAAGCATGTGTGCCAACAGCAGCAGCAGCAATGCCAGCAGCAGCAGAGCAGCAAGGAAGCAGCATGACCAGCAGCATGGCAGTATGTGCAGAAGGGTATTGCTATAGCAGCTAATGGGCTGAGCCAACATATAAGCAGCAGTGCAAGAGCGCAGCAGCTAACAGCAGTAGCCGAAACACATGCAGCACAGTTCATGTTTATAGCAGCTGAGTATATATGCTATGAGCCAGCAAATAAACGGCAGCAGAAACACAAACACAAGCATGCACAGCAGCAACAGTGGCACCAGCTTAAGCAGCATCAAGTTGGCAGACAGCATGCTACCGAGCAGCATGGGCAGCAGCAAAGGTTGCAACACACAGTGACCGTGCCTACAGGCTAAGCAGCAGTGCAGTGTTGCTGGGCACAGCAGCAGCAGCACCAGCAGCAGCAGCAAAGGAGCAGCAGCAACAACAGCTCGCGCAGCAATAATAAGCAGCAGCAGCAGCAGCAGCAGCCAAGAGACAACACAGAAACCAGGCGAGCCAAATTGGTACAGCATATAAAGGCAGGAAGAGCATAAGAACAACAGATATACAGCAGCTGGTTGGTATCTGTAAGTGATACAGTGCAGCTGTTGCCGAGCACAGCAGCGTTGCTATTGCTATAAGTTACAGCAGAAAGTTGTAGCAGCAGCAGCAGCGAGCAGCGTTGAAGCAGCAAGGCAGAACACAGCGCAAAGCATGCTTAACAGCAGCAGCAAGGGCAGCAGCACCAACAACAAAAGCTAACCAGCAGCAGCAACAGCAGCAGCAGCAGCAATTGTTACAGCATATGCAGCTGGCTAAGAGTCGTATACAGGCCAGCAAGCAGCAGCAGCAGCAAAAAACTGTGCACAGCAGCAGGCAGCAGCACAGTGGTCAGAGCAGCAAACAAAGAGAGCACAGCAGGCAGGCAGCAGCACAGAACATGTACAGCAGCTGTTGTTGCCAGCAGCAGCAGCAGCTGTTGTATGTTGCCAACAGCTGGCAGCTTAGCAAGCGTGCCAGAAGAGCAGCATCCAACACACAGCAGGCATGTTACAAGCAGAATAGAACAAAGCAGCGTTCCGACAGCAGCCACAGCAGCAGCGTTGTTGCAGTTGCCAATTGTAGCTGCTGCTGCTGCCGCAGCAGCTAAAGAAAGCAGAGCTGCGAGCAGCAGCCGAGCAGCAAGGCCAAGCCAAAACAGCGGCAGCGTTGCTATGCCGATGCCAAAGCGTTAAGCTGCTGCTAGCTGCTGACAGACAGCAGCGAAGCGACAGCAGCAGCCAGCAGCACTTGCTGTGCCGGTACGGGCCGGCGCGACCAGCAGGGTAAAGCAGCCCCAAACAGCAATGCAGCAGCAGCAGCAGCAGCAGCCGCTTATGGCAGCGAGCAGCAGTAAGCTGCAGCAGCAGCAGCAGCAGCAGCCAGCAGCAAGCACCAGCAGCAGCGCAGCAGCGGCAGCACAGCAACAGCGGCAGCAAGCAGCCGCACAGCGAGCAGCAGCAGCAGCAGCAACAAAACAGACTACCAGCAGCACAGCAGCTGATAGCAGCAACAGCAGCTAAGCAGCAGCAGCAGCCAAATAGCAGCAGCAGCAGCCGCGAAGTGAGAGCAAAGCGTTGTGTTGTAAGAAACAGCAGCAAGCAAGGAAATGGTACAGCAGCTGCTGCTGCACCAGACAGCAGAGCAAGCAGCAGCCATAATAAACAGCCAAGCAGCAGCAGCAGCAGCGCTAAGCATGTGCAGCTGCCAACAGCAGCAGCAGCAGCAGCGCGTTACCAGCAGCAGCAAGCAAAAAGCAGTACAGCAGCAGCAACAGCAAGGCAGCAGCGTACCAGCAACTAAGCAGCAGCCGTACAGCAAGCATGCAGTATGGCATTGCAGCAGCTCTGTGCAAGCCGCACACCGGCCTATGCAGCAGCAGCAGCAGCAGAGCAAGGTTGCAGCAGCAGTGGACAGCGTGCTGCCAAATAGCAGCAGCAGCAGCATCAGAGCATGGTTGCTGGGCAGCAGCAGCAGCAGCAGCAGCAGCGTACACCAGCAAAACGTTACAGTGACAGCAACAGCAGCACCAAAGATACAGCAGCATACATAACAGCAACGGCAGCAGCAAGGTAGCAGCAGCAGCAGCCAAGCAGCAGCAACAGTGCAGCAGCAGCAGCAGCAGTGTGTTGCCAAACAGCAGCAGCAGCAGCAGCAGCAGCACCAATAAAGCAGCAAGCAGCAGCAGCAATAGCAGAAGCAGTGCAATAACAGCAGCGGTAGCAGCAGTTAGCGTGTGTAGCCACAGTTAAGCTCTGTGCAGCAGCGCGCGGCTCCGTGTGTGTTGCTGTAGCGTCAACATTGTTGTTTGGCCAGCGCCAGCAGCGGGTTCCAAACAGCAGCAGCAGCCGCGTCCAAAGCACCAAGCAGCAGCTGCTGCTAGCTGTGCCGTGTACAAGGCAGCAGCAGCGGTTAGCCGGATGCCAAACAGCAGCAGCAGCAGCAGCAAAATCGGCGCAGCCAGCAGCGCGAAAGGCAGCAGCATAATGCAGCAGCAGCAGCAGCAGCTGCAGTGTATGAAAGACAGCAGCAGCCGACGGAACAGCAGCAGCAGCAGTTGCAACAATAGAGCAGCAGCAAAATAGCAGCAGCACCAGAGCAGCCAGATAGCAGCAGCACCAGCAAAGCAGCAAGCAGCAGCAACAGCCACAACAGCGGAGCAGCATAAGAACCAGCAGAGCAGCAGGAAGCTGCAGCAACAGCAGCAGCAGCAGCAACAGCAGCAGAAAGAAAGCAGTTGGGCAGCAGCAATAACAATGCTGCTGCTGCTGCGCAGCAGCAGCAGCATGACAGCGTGCCAACCAGCAGGCAGCAGGCAGCAGCAGCACAAGAGCCAGCAGCATAGCTGGAGCGTAACAGCGCGGCAAGAAGCAGACAGCAGCAGGGCTGTTGTTGTTGCCAACAGCAGCTGTGTTGCGGCACACAGGATAAGGTTTATGATCAAAAGCAGCAGGCAGCCAACAGCAGCAGCGTTGCTGCAGCAGTTACGCAGCAGCAGCACAAAAGCAGCAGCGGCCAACAGCAAGCAGCAGCAGCAGCAGCAGCAAAGGGCACCAAGTGATGCCACAGCAGCAGGAGCAGCAGCAGCAGAGCAGCGCAGTGACAGCAGAAAAGCAGCAGCAGCAGCAAACAACAGCAGCTGCTAAGCAGCAGCAGCAGCAGCAGCAGCGTTAAACAGCAGGCTGTTATGCCAAAGTATGTGCAAGCAGCAGCGTTAAGTGCAGCAACAGCAGCAGCAGCAGCAGCAACAACAACAGCTAAGCGGCGGCTGCGCTAGCCGCGAGCATGCAGCAGCAGCTATGGTGCCGCAGCAAACACGAAGCAGCACAGCACCAGGCCAAGAGACTACAGCGTTAGCACACAATGTTACAGCAGCAGCAGCAGCAGCATATTGTGCAGCAGCAGCAGAGCTGTTGAGTTGTTACGCGCAGAAGCAAATATGTGAGCTGGCTAGCAGTAGCAGCAGCCAAGCAGCAGCAGCCAAGCAGCAGCGTTGCCCAGCAGCTAAGCTAACACGCTGCTGCTGCCAACAGCAGCTGGTTACAGCGAGTAGGCGGCGACATTTGCTGGCGATAGCAGACAGGCAGCTGTGCCGTGCCCAACAGCAATTTGCTGCTTGCAGTGTCTTTTAAGCAGCTGTCAGCAATGTTTGCTGCCAACAGCAGCAGCAGGGCAGCAGCACAGCAGCAGCAGCACGTGCAGTTGAAGTAGCAGCAGAGTTTGAAGGGTTGCTAACAGCAAGTTGTAGCTAGCAGCACAGCAGTCTAAGCAAAGCAGCCGCAGTGAGCAGCAGCAGCTATAATAGGGAATGTAGAGTTATGAGTGTTATGATGAAAGCATAAATAGCAGCCAAACAGCAGAAGTGTAGTTCCCCAAAAAGCAGCAGCAGCAGCAGCAGCAGCAAAGAGCAGCTAAGAGCAGCAGCAGCAGACTAGCAGGTTAGTTGTGTTGCAAAAGTAGCAGCAGCAGCCAAGCGGTAGCCGCTGAGTGCTCTACAAGAAAACAGAATAAACAGCAAGTATGAACGTTGTGCCAACAGCAAGCGCAGCAGCAGCAGCTTTAAAGCAGCAGCCGCCGCCAGCAGCAGTCAAGCAGCAGCAGCAGCCGCTGCCAAATCAAATACGCAGCAGCAGCAGCGGCCACAAGGCTAACCACTGCAGATATTAACAGCAGCAGCAGCAGCAGCCAACAAAGCAGCAGCAGCGGTGCTAAACTTAAGCAGCAGCAGCCAGCAGCAGCAATCGTTGCAGTTGCCAACAGAGCAAAGAGTAGCAGCAGCCAGCAGTATTTGTTAAGAATATGCCAACAGCGGTAAAAAAGCAGCAGCAACAGCAGCCAAGGGATAGGTAAGCGAAAGTTAGCAGCAAGTTGCAACAGCAGCAGGTTGCTGCAGCAGCAGCAGCGTTAAGCAGCGCCGGCGCACAAGGTTAACAGCAGCAGGCAGCACACAGCAGCAGGCCCGCAGCAGCCAACAGCATAGCAGTGACAAGCAGTTAAACGGGCAGCAACACAGCAGCAGCAGGAAGAGCAGCCAGCAAAGAGGGACAGTAGCGCAAGCAGCCAAGAACACGAGCAGCCGGCGAAGCAGAGCACCGCTGCAGCAGTGGTGCGTTGACAGCAGCAGCAGCAACAGTTGCAGGTTGTTGTTGCTGCCACCGAAGCAGCAGCAGCAGCAGCAGCAGCAGCATGCTGTTGCAGCTAAGCAGCAGCAGCAGCGGTACATAAGCGCTGCCGCCACACCACCAGCAGCAGCAATATGCACATGTTGGCAGACAGCAGCGGCGAGCAGCATGCCAACAGCAGCAGAGCCTGACACGCAGCAGCGAAGTAGCCGCTAGCAGCAGCAGACTGTTCTAACAGCAGCCTTAATGCATGACATGTGCGCTACAGCAGAAGCAGCATGCTGGTTGCTAACAATACAGTAGCAAGTTGTGGGTTGCAGACAGCAGCCGCCAACAGAGCACTTGCTGATGTTGCCAACTAAAAGCAGCCGTATGAGCGCAGCGTTGCCGCAGCAGCTGTGCCAACAGCAGCTGTGTCTTGCAGCAGCAGCAGCAGCAGCAGTGTTGTCAGCAGCTGCTGGCAGCAGCAGCCAGCAGCAGCAGCAGCCAACAGCAGCAGCAGCAGCAGCCAAACCGCAGCAGCAGCACAGCAGCAACAGAGCAGCGAAGCGCCACACAGCAGCAGCAGCAGCTGTGTTGTGCAGCAGCAGCAAGAAGCACCAGCAGCAACAGCAGCAGCAATGCAGCATGCAATAGCAGCAACAGCAGCAGAGCTGTATGCAGCACCGAAAGCAGCAGCAGTTGCACAGAGCAGCTAAGTGTTGACAGCGGCGCAGCACCAGCAGCTCAGCAGCTAGCAGCACCAACCAGAGTAATAAACAAGGAGGGGAAGCAGCAGCAGCAGCAGCCATGCGATGTCGCAAACAGCCAGCAGCAGCAGCACAAACAGCCGAGCAGCAGCACAGAGCGCGCGCAGCAGCAGCAGTGCAAGCAACAGCAAGCAGGCGGCGTTACAGGCAGTTACAGTCGCCCAACAGCTGGCAGCAGCAGCAGCAGCTGTAACAGCAGCAGCTAGAGCAGCAGCGACCAGCAGCAGCAGCAGGACAGCAGCAGGCAAACAGCAGCCAGCAGCCATAGTACACAGTACAGTGCCGTTACAGCAGCTAAGCCAAATAGCAGTGTACAAAGGCAGAGCAGCATGTTGCCAACAGGCAAGCAGCAAGGCTCAGTTAAGCAGCAGTGTTACTGTTAGCCAAAAGGCAGCAGCAAAGAGCTGCAGTGCAGCAGCAGCATGAGCAGGCACCAGCCGACAGCAACAGCAGGCAGCAACAGCAGCAACAACAGCAGCAGCAACAGCAGCAGTACAGCAGAGCATGCTGCCAAACAAACTATGGAGAGGAGCAGCAGCATAGCAGTTGCCAACAAAAGCAGCATTGCGCAGCAGCAGCAGCAGCAGCAGCAGCAACAGCGTTTGCTAAGCAGCAGCGAGCAGCAGCAGCAGATAACAAGCAGCCACACCCAGCAGCAGCAGCTGTTGCTACCAGCAAGCTGCTGTTTGCTGCCGCTGTTGCTGCTGCCAAACAGCAGCAGCAGCCAGCAACAGCAGCGTTATGGCTGGGGCGTTGCCACATGGTTAAGCGTTTTAAAGTTGTTGCCAACAGCGGCGCCATGTTGCTGCCAAGCAGCAGCATGCCAACAGCAGCAGCAGCCAAATTGCGTGTTGCTGTTGCTATGACAGCAGCACAACAGGTTGATACAAGCAGAGCAGCAATAGTAGCAGTAGCAGCAGTAGCAGCAGCAGTAGCAGCCAGCAATAGTAGCAGTAGCAGCAGCAGCAGCAGCAGCAGCAGCAAATAGCAGCAGCAGAAGTAGCAGCAGCAGGAGTAGAAGCAGCAGGGAGCAGCTGTTGCTACAACAGCAGTCTCTAGTTCTGTAGTTCAGTAACTGAAGACTGGAAGGTCTCTAGTTCTGTGGTTCTAACTGAAGACTGGACTGTCTCTAGTTCTGTGGTTCTAACAGAAGTCTGAAAAGTCTCTAGTTCTATAGTTCTAACTGTTGCCTGTACAGCCTCTAGTTATGTGGTTCTAATAGAAGACTGGACAGTCTCTAGTTCTGTGGTTCTAACAGAAGACTGAACAGTCTCTAGTTCTGTGGTTCTAACTGAAGACTGGAAGGTCTCTAGTTATGTGGTTCTAACAGAAGACTGGACAGTCTCTAGTTTTGTGGTTCTAATAGAAGACTGGACAGTCTCTAGTTCTGTGGTTCTAATAGAAGACTGAACATCATCTAGTAATGTGGTTCTAATAGAAGACTAGACAGTCTCTAGTTCTGTGGTTCTAATAGATGACTGGATAGTCTCTAGTTATGTGGTTCTAACAGAAGACTGGATGGTCTCTAGTTCTGTGGTTCTAACTGAAGACTGGACAGTCTCTAGTTCTGTGGTTCTAACAGAAGACTGGACAGTCTCTAGTTCTGTGATTCTAATAGAAGACTGGACAGTCTCTAGTTCTGTGGTTCTAATAGAAGACTGAACATCATCTAGTTATGTGGTTCTAATAGAAGACTGGACAGTCTTTAGTTCTGTGGTTCTAACAGAAGACTGAACAGTGTCTAGTTCTGTGGTTCAAACTGAAGACTGGAAGGTCTCTAGTTCTGTGGTTTTAACAGAAGAATGGACAGTCACTAGTTCTGTGGTTCTAATAGAAGACTGGACAGTCTCTAGTTCTGCGGTTCAAATAGATGACTGGATAATCTCTAGTTCTGTGGTTCTAACAGAACACTAGATAGTCTCTAGTTCTGTGGTTCTAACTGAAGACTGGAAGGTCTCTAGTTATGTGGTTCTAACAGAAGACTGGACTGTCTCTAGTTCTGTGATTCTAATAGAAGACTGGACAGTCTCTAGTTCTGTGGTTCTAATAGAAGACTGAACATCATCTAGTTATGTGGTTCAAATAGAAGACTGGACAGTCTCTAGTTCTGTGGTTCTAACAGAAGACTGAACAGTCTCTAGTTCTGTGGTTCTAACTGAAGACTGGAAGGTATCTAGTTCTGTGGTTCTAACAGAAGACTGGACAGCCTCTAGTTCTGTGGTTCTAATAGAAGACTGGACAGTCTCTAGTTCTGTGGTTCTAACAGAAGACTGAACTCTCTCTAGTTCTTTGGTTCTAACAGAAGACTGGACAGTCTCTAGTTCTGTGGTTCTAATAAAAGACTTGACAGTCTTTAGTTCTGTGGTTCTAAATGAAGACTTGAAGGTCTCTAGTTCTGTGGCTCTAACAGAAGACTGAATAGTCTCTAGTTATGTGGTTCTAATAGAAGACTGAACATCATCTAGTTATATGGTTCTAATAGAAGACTGGACAGTCGCTAGCTCTGTGGTTTTAACAGAAGACTGAACAGTCTCTAGTTCTGTGGTTTTAATAGAAGACTGAACATCATCTAGTAATGTGGTTCTAATAGAAGACAGGACAGTGTCTACTTCAGTGGTTCTAACAGAAGACTGAACAGTTTCTAGATATGTGGTTCTAACTGAAGACTGGAAGGTCTCTAGTTCTATGGTTCTAATAGAAGACTGGACAGTCTCTAGTTCTGTGGTTCTAATAGAAGACTGGACAGTCTCTAGGTATGTGGTTCTATCAGAATACTGGACAGTCTCTTGTTCTGTATTTCTAATAAAAGACTGGACCACATCTAGTTCTGTGGTTCTAATAGAAGACTGGACAGCCTCTAGTTCTGTGGTTCTAATAGAAAACAGTCTCTAGTTCTGTGGTTCTAATAGAAGACTGGACAGTCTCTAGTTCTGTTGGTCTAACTGGAAGACTGGAAGGTCTCTAGTTCTGTGGTTCTAATAGAAGACTGAACAGTCTCTAGTTCTGTGGTTCTAATAGAAGACTGAACAGTCTCTAGTTCTGTGGTTCTAACATAATATTGGACAGCCTCTAGTTCTGTGGTTCTAACAGAAGATTGGACAGTCTCTAGTTCTGTGGTTCTAAAGAAGACTGAACAGTCTCTAGTTCTGTGGTTCTAATAGAAGACTGGGCAGTCTTTAGTTCTGTGGTTCTAAATGAAGACTTGAATGTCTCTAGTTCTGTGGTTCTAACAGAAGACTGAATAGTCTCTAGTTATGTGGTTCTAATAGAAGACTGAACATCAACTAGTTATGTGGTTCTAATAGAAGACTGGACAGTCTCTAGTTCTGTGGTTCTAACAGAAGACTGAACAGTCTCTAGTTCTGTGGTTCTAACAGAAGACTGGACAGTCACTAGTTATGTGGTTCTAATAGAAGACTGGACAGTCTCTAGTTCTCTGGTTCTAACAGAAGACTGAACAGTCTCTAGTTCTGTGGTTCTAACAGAAGACTGGACAGTCACTAGTTATGTGGTTCTAATAGAAGACTGGACAGCCTCTAGTTCTGTGGTTCTAATAGAAAACAGTCTCTAGTTCTGTGGTTCTAATAGAAGACTGGACAGTCTCTAGTTCTGTGGGTCTAACTGAAGACTGGAAGGTCTCTGGTTCTGTGGTTCTAACAGAAGACTGGACAGCCTCTAGTTCTGTGGTTCTAATAGAAGACTGGACAGTCTCTAGTTCTGTGGTTCTAACAGAAGACTGAACAGTCTCTAGTTCTTTGGTTCTAACAGAAGACTGGACAGTCTCTAGTTCTGTGGTTCTAACTGAAGACTGGAAGGTCTCTAGTTCTGTGGTTCTAACAGAAGACTGGACAGTCTCTAGTTCTGTGGTTCTAATAGAAGACTGGACAGTCTCTAGTTCTGTGGTTCTAACAGAAGACTGGAAGGTCTCTAGTTATGTGGTTCTAATAGAAGACCGGACAGTCTCTAGTACTGTGGTTCTAACAGAAGACTGAACAGTCTCTAGTTCTGTGGTTCTAATAGAAGTCTGAACAGTCTCTAGTTCTGTGGTTCTAACTGAAGACTGGAAGGTCTCTAGTTCTGTGGTTCTAACTAGAAGACTGGACTGTCTCTAGTTCTGTGGTTCTAACAGAAGTCTGAAAAGTCTCTAGTTCTATAGTTCTAACTGTTGCCTGTACAGCCTCTAGTTATGTGGTTCTAATAGAAGACTGGACAGTCTCTAGTTCTGTGGTTCTAACAGAAGACTGAACAGTCTCTAGTTCTGTGGTTCTAACTGAAGACTGGAAGGTCTCTAGTAATGTGGTTCTAACAGAAGACTGGACAGTCTCTAGTTTTGTGGTTCTAATAGAAGACTGGACAGTCTCTAGTTCTGTGGTTCTAATAGAAGACTGAACATCATCTAGTAATGTGGTTCTAATAGAAGACTAGACAGTCTCTAGTTCTGTGGTTCTAATAGATGACTGGATAGTCTCTAGTTATGTGGTTCTAACAGAAGACTGGATGGTCTCTAGTTCTGTGGTTCTAACTGAAGACTGGACGGTCTCTAGTTATGTGGTTCTAACAGAAGACTGGACAGTCTCTAGTTCTGTGATTCTAATAGAAGACTGGACAGTCTCTAGTTCTGTGGTTCTAATAGAAGACTGAACATCATCTAGTTATGTGGTTCTAATAGAAGACTGGACAGTCTTTAGTTCTGTGGTTCTAACAGAAGACTGAACAGTGTCTAGTTCTGTGGTTCAAACTGAAGACTGGAAGGTCTCTAGTTTCTGTGGTTTTAACAGAAGAATGGACAGTCACTAGTTCTGTGGTTCTAATAGAAGACTGGACAGTCTCTAGTTCTGCGGTTCAAATAGATGACTGGATAATCTCTAGTTCTGTGGTTCTAACAGAACACTAGATAGTCTCTAGTTCTGTGGTTCTAACTGAAGACTGGAAGGTCTCTAGTTATGTGGTTCTAACAGAAAACTGGACTGTCTCTAGTTCTGTGATTCTAATAGAAGACTGGACAGTCTCTAGTTCTGTGGTTCTAATAGAAGACTGAACATCATCTAGTTATGTGGTTCAAATAGAAGACTGGACAGTCTCTAGTTCTGTGGTTCTAACAGAAGACTGAACAGTCTCTAGTTCTGTGGTTCTAACTGAAGACTGGAAGGTATCTAGTTCTGTGGTTCTAACAGAAGACTGGACAACCTCTAGTTCTGTGGTTCTAATAGAAGACTGGACAGTCTCTAGTTCTGTGGTTCTAACAGAAGACTGAACAGTCTCTAGTTCTTTGGTTCTAACAGAAGACTGGACAGTCTCTAGTTCTGTGGTTCTAACTGAAGACTGGAACGTCTCTAGTTCTGTGGTTCTAACAGAAGACTGGACAGTCTCTAGTTCTGTGGTTCTAATAGAAGACTGGACAGTCTTTAGTTCTGTGGTTCTAAATGAAGACTGGACTGTCTCTAGTTCTGTGGTTCTAACAGAAGTCTGAAAAGTCTCTAGTTCTATAGTTCTAACTGTTGCCTGTACAGCCTCTAGTTATGTTGTTCTAATAGAAGACTGGACAGTCTCTAGTTCTGTCGTTCTAACAGAAGACTGAACAGTCTCTAGTTCTGTGGTTCTAACTGAAGACTGGAAGGTCTCTAGTTATGTGGTTCTAACAGAAGACTGGACAGTCTCTAGTTTTGTGGTTCTAATAGAAGACTGGACAGTCTCTAGTTCTGTGGTTCTAATAGAAGACTGAACATCATCTAGTAATGTGGTTCTAATAGAAGACTGGACAGTCTCTAGTTCTGTGGTTCTAATAGATGACTGGATAGTCTCTAGTTATGTGGTTCTAACAGAAGACTGGATGGTCTCTAGTTATGTGGTTCTAACTGAAGACTGGACAGTCTCTAGTTCTGTGATTCTAATAGAAGACTGGACAGTCTCTAGTTCTGTGGTTCTAATAGAAGACTGGACAGTCTCTAGTTCTGTGGTTCTAATAGAAGACTGAACATCATCTAGTTATGTGGTTCTTATAGAAGACTGGACAGTCTCTAGTTCTGTGGTTCTAACAGAAGACTGAACAGTGTCTAGTTCTGTGGTTCAAACTGAAGACTGGAAGGTCTCTAGTTCTGTGGTTTTAACAGAAGAATGGACAGTCACTAGTTCTGTGGTTCTAATAGAAGACTGGACAGTCTCTTGTTCTGCGGTTCAAATAGATGACTGGATAATCTCTAGTTCTGTGGTTCTAACAGAACACTAGATAGTCTCTAGTTCTGTGGTTCTAACTGAAGACTGGAAGGTCTCTAGTTATGTGGTTCTAACAGAAGACTGGACTGTCTCTAGTTCTGTGATTCTAATAGAAGACTGGACAGTCTCTAGTTCTGTGGTTCTAATAGAAGACTGAACATCATCTAGTTATGTGGTTCAAATAGAAGACTGGACAGTCTCTAGTTCTGTGGTTCTAACAGAAGACTGAACAGTCTCTAGTTCTGTGGTTCTAACTGAAGACTGGAAGGTATCTAGTTCTGTGGTTCTAACAGAAGACTGGACAGCCTCTAGTTCTGTGGTTCTAATAGAAGACTGGACAGTCTCTAGTTCTGTGGTTCTAACAGAAGACTGAACTCTCTCTAGTTCTTTGGTTCTAACAGAAGACTGGACAGTCTCTAGTTCTGTGGTTCTAATAAAAGACTTGACAGTCTTTAGTTCTGTGGTTCTAAATGAAGACTTGAAGGTCTCTAGTTCTGTGGCTCTAACAGAAGACTGAATAGTCTCTAGTTATGTGGTTCTAATAGAAGACTGAACATCATCTAGTTATATGGTTCTAATAGAAGACTGGACAGTCGCTAGCTCTGTGGTTTTAACAGAAGACTGAACAGTCTCTAGTTCTGTGGTTTTAATAGAAGACTGAACATCATCTAGTAATGTGGTTCTAATAGAAGACAGGACAGTGTCTACTTCAGTGGTTCTAACAGAAGACTGAACAGTTTCTAGATATGTGGTTCTAACTGAAGACTGGAAGGTCTCTAGTTCTATGGTTCTAATAGAAGACTGGACAGTCTCTAGTTCTGTGGTTCTAATAGAAGACTGGACAGTCTCTAGGTATGTGGTTCTATCAGAATACTGGACAGTCTCTTGTTCTGTATTTCTAATAAAAGACTGGACCACATCTAGTTCTGTGGTTCTAATAGAAGACTGGACAGCCTCTAGTTCTGTGGTTCTAATAGAAAACAGTCTCTAGTTCTGTGGTTCTAATAGAAGACTGGACAGTCTCTAGTTCTGTTGGTCTAACTGAAGACTGGAAGGTCTCTAGTTCTGTGGTTCTAATAGAAGACTGAACAGTCTCTAGTTCTGTGGTTCTAATAGAAGACTGAACAGTCTCTAGTTCTGTGGTTCTAACATAATATTGGACAGCCTCTAGTTCTGTGGTTCTAACAGAAGATTGGACAGTCTCTAGTTCTGTGGTTCTAAAGAAGACTGAACAGTCTCTAGTTCTGTGGTTCTAATAGAAGACTGGGCAGTCTTTAGTTCTGTGGTTCTAAATGAAGACTTGAATGTCTCTAGTTCTGTGGTTCTAACAGAAGACTGAATAGTCTCTAGTTATGTGGTTCTAATAGAAGACTGAACATCAACTAGTTATGTGGTTCTAATAGAAGACTGGACAGTCTCTAGTTCTGTGGTTCTAACAGAAGACTGAACAGTCTCTAGTTCTGTGGTTCTAACAGAAGACTGGACAGTCACTAGTTCTGTGGTTCTAATAGAAGACTGGACAGTCTCTAGTTCTCTGGTTCTAACAGAAGACTGAACAGTCTCTAGTTCTGTGGTTCTAACAGAAGACTGGACAGTCACTAGTTCTGTGGTTCTAATAGAAGACTGGACAGCCTCTAGTTCTGTGGTTCTAATAGAAAACAGTCTCTAGTTCTGTGGTTCTAATAGAAGACTGGACAGTCTCTAGTTCTGTGGGTCTAACTGAAGACTGGAAGGTCTCTGGTTCTGTGGTTCTAACAGAAGACTGGACAGCCTCTAGTTCTGTGGTTCTAATAGAAGACTGGACAGTCTCTAGTTCTGTGGTTCTAACAGAAGACTGAACAGTCTCTAGTTCTTTGGTTCTAACAGAAGACTGGACAGTCTCTAGTTCTGTGGTTCTAACTGAAGACTGGAAGGTCTCTAGTTCTGTGGTTCTAACAGAAGACTGGACAGTCTCTAGTTCTGTGGTTCTAATAGAAGACTGGACAGTCTCTAGTTCTGTGGTTCTAACAGAAGACTGGAAGGTCTCTAGTTCTGTGGTTCTAATAGAAGACCGGACAGTCTCTAGTACTGTGGTTCTAACAGAAGACTGAACAGTCTCTAGTTCTGTGGTTCTAATAGAAGTCTGAACAGTCTCTAGTTCTGTGGTTCTAACTGAAGACTGGAAGGTCTCTAGTTCTGTGGTTCTAACTGAAGACTGGACTGTCTCTAGTTCTGTGGTTCTAACAGAAGTCTGAAAAGTCTCTAGTTCTATAGTTCTAACTGTTGCCTGTACAGCCTCTAGTTATGTGGTTCTAATATAAGACTGGACAGTCTCTAGTTCTGTGGTTCTAACAGAAGACTGAACAGTCTCTAGTTCTGTGGTTCTAACTGAAGACTGGAAGGTCTCTAGTAATGTGGTTCTAACAGAAGACTGGACAGTCTCTAGTTTTGTGGTTCTAATAGAAGACTGGACAGTCTCTAGTTCTGTGGTTCTAATAGAAGACTGAACATCATCTAGTAATGTGGTTCTAATAGAAGACTAGACAGTCTCTAGTTCTGTGGTTCTAATAGATGACTGGATAGTCTCTAGTTATGTGGTTCTAACAGAAGACTGGATGGTCTCTAGTTCTGTGGTTCTAACTGAAGACTGGACGGTCTCTAGTTATGTGGTTCTAACAGAAGACTGGACAGTCTCTAGTTCTGTGATTCTAATAGAAGACTGGACAGTCTCTAGTTCTGTGGTTCTAATAGAAGACTGAACATCATCTAGTTATGTGGTTCTAATAGAAGACTGGACAGTCTTTAGTTCTGTGGTTCTAACAGAAGACTGAACAGTGTCTAGTTCTGTGGTTCAAACTGAAGACTGGAAGGTCTCTATTCTGTGGTTTTAACAGAAGAATGGACAGTCACTAGTTCTGTGGTTCTAATAGAAGACTGGACAGTCTCTAGTTCTGCGGTTCAAATAGATGACTGGATAATCTCTAGTTCTGTGGTTCTAACAGAACACTAGATAGTCTCTAGTTCTGTGGTTCTAACTGAAGACTGGAAGGTCTCTAGTTATGTGGTTCTAACAGAAAACTGGACTGTCTCTAGTTCTGTGATTCTAATAGAAGACTGGACAGTCTCTAGTTCTGTGGTTCTAATAGAAGACTGAACATCATCTAGTTATGTGGTTCAAATAGAAGACTGGACAGTCTCTAGTTCTGTGGTTCTAACAGAAGACTGAACAGTCTCTAGTTCTGTGGTTCTAACTGAAGACTGGAAGGTATCTAGTTCTGTGGTTCTAACAGAAGACTGGACAACCTCTAGTTCTGTGGTTCTAATAGAAGACTGGACAGTCTCTAGTTCTGTGGTTCTAACAGAAGACTGAACAGTCTCTAGTTCTTTGGTTCTAACAGAAGACTGGACAGTCTCTAGTTCTGTGGTTCTAACTGAAGACTGGAACGTCTCTAGTTCTGTGGTTCTAACAGAAGACTGGACAGTCTCTAGTTCTGTGGTTCTAATAGAAGACTGGACAGTCTTTAGTTCTGTGGTTCTAAATGAAGACTGGACTGTCTCTAGTTCTGTGGTTCTAACAGAAGTCTGAAAAGTCTCTAGTTCTATAGTTCTAACTGTTGCCTGTACAGCCTCTAGTTATGTGGTTCTAATAGAAGACTGGACAGTCTCTAGTTCTGTCGTTCTAACAGAAGACTGAACAGTCTCTAGTTCTGTGGTTCTAACTGAAGACTGGAAGGTCTCTAGTTATGTGGTTCTAACAGAAGACTGGACAGTCTCTAGTTTTGTGGTTCTAATAGAAGACTGGACAGTCTCTAGTTCTGTGGTTCTAATAGAAGACTGAACATCATCTAGTAATGTGGTTCTAATAGAAGACTGGACAGTCTCTAGTTCTGTGGTTCTAATAGATGACTGGATAGTCTCTAGTTATGTGGTTCTAACAGAAGACTGGATGGTCTCTAGTTATGTGGTTCTAACTGAAGACTGGACGGTCTCTAGTTATGTGGTTCTAACAGAAGACTGGACAGTCTCTAGTTCTGTGATTCTAATAGAAGACTGGACAGTCTCTAGTTCTGTGGTTCTAATAGAAGACTGAACATCATCTAGTTATGTGGTTCTTATAGAAGACTGGACAGTCTCTAGTTCTGTGGTTCTAACAGAAGACTGAACAGTGTCTAGTTCTGTGGTTCAAACTGAAGACTGGAAGGTCTCTAGTTCTGTGGTTTTAACAGAAGAATGGACAGTCACTAGTTCTGTGGTTCTAATAGAAGACTGGACAGTCTCTTGTTCTGCGGTTCAAATAGATGACTGGATAATCTCTAGTTCTGTGGTTCTAACAGAACACTAGATAGTCTCTAGTTCTGTGGTTCTAACTGAAGACTGGAAGGTCTCTAGTTATGTGGTTCTAACAGAAGACTGGACTGTCTCTAGTTCTGTGATTCTAATAGAAGACTGGACAGTCTCTAGTTCTGTGGTTCTAATAGAAGACTGAACATCATCTAGTTATGTGGTTCAAATAGAAGACTGGACAGTCTCTAGTTCTGTGGTTCTAACAGAAGACTGAACAGTCTCTAGTTCTGTGGTTCTAACTGAAGACTGGAAGGTATCTAGTTCTGTGGTTCTAACAGAAGACTGGACAGCCTCTAGTTCTGTGGTTCTAATAGAAGACTGGACAGTCTCTAGTTCTGTGGTTCTAACAGAAGACTGAACTCTCTCTAGTTCTTTGGTTCTAACAGAAGACTGGACAGTCTCTAGTTCTGTGGTTCTAATAAAAGACTTGACAGTCTTTAGTTCTGTGGTTCTAAATGAAGACTTGAAGGTCTCTAGTTCTGTGGCTCTAACAGAAGACTGGACAGTCTCTAGTTCTGTGGTTCTAACAGAAGACTGAACATCATCTAGTTATATGGTTCTAATAGAAGACTGGACAGTCGCTAGCTCTGTGGTTTTAACAGAAGACTGAACAGTCTCTAGTTCTGTGGTTTTAATAGAAGACTGAACATCATCTAGTAATGTGGTTCTAATAGAAGACAGGACAGTGTCTACTTCAGTGGTTCTAACAGAAGACTGAACAGTTTCTAGATATGTGGTTCTAACTGAAGACTGGAAGGTCTCTAGTTCTATGGTTCTAATAGAAGACTGGACAGTCTCTAGTTATGTGGTTCTAATAGAAGACTGGACAGTCTCTAGGTATGTGGTTCTATCAGAATACTGGACAGTCTCTTGTTCTGTATTTCTAATAAAAGACTGGACCATATCTAGTTCTGTGGTTCTAATAGAAGACTGGACAGCCTCTAGTTCTGTGGTTCTAATAGAAAACAGTCTCTAGTTCTGTGGTTCTAATAGAAGACTGGACAGTCTCTAGTTCTGTTGGTCTAACTGAAGACTGGAAGGTCTCTAGTTCTGTGGTTCTAATAGAAGACTGAACAGTCTCTAGTTCTGTGGTTCTAATAGAAGACTGAACAGTCTCTAGTTCTGTGGTTCTAACATAATATTGGACAGCCTCTAGTTCTGTGGTTCTAACAGAAGATTGGACAGTCTCTAGTTCTGTGGTTCTAAAGAAGACTGAACAGTCTCTAGTTCTGTGGTTCTAATAGAAGACTGGGCAGTCTTTAGTTCTGTGGTTCTAAATGAAGACTTGAAGGTCTCTAGTTCTGTGGTTCTAACAGAAGACTGAATAGTCTCTAGTTATGTGGTTCTAATAGAAGACTGAACATCAACTAGTTATGTGGTTCTAATAGAAGACTGGACAGTCTCTAGTTCTGTGGTTCTAACAGAAGACTGAACAGTCTCTAGTTCTGTGGTTCTAACAGAAGACTGGACAGTCACTAGTTATGTGGTTCTAATAGAAGACTGGACAGTCTCTAGTTCTCTGGTTCTAACAGAAGACTGAACAGTCTCTAGTTCTGTGGTTCTAACAGAAGACTGGACAGTCACTAGTTATGTGGTTCTAATAGAAGACTGGACAGCCTCTAGTTCTGTGGTTCTAATAGAAAACAGTCTCTAGTTCTGTGGTTCTAATAGAAGACTGGACAGTCTCTAGTTCTGTGGGTCTAACTGAAGACTGGAAGGTCTCTGGTTCTGTGGTTCTAACAGAAGACTGGACAGCCTCTAGTTCTGTGGTTCTAATAGAAGACTGGACAGTCTCTAGTTCTGTGGTTCAAACAGAAGACTGAACAGTCTCTAGTTCTTTGGTTCTAACAGAAGACTGGACAGTCTCTAGTTCTGTGGTTCTAACTGAAGACTGGAAGGTCTCTAGTTCTGTGGTTCTAACAGAAGACTGGACAGTCTCTAGTTCTGTGGTTCTAATAAAAGACTGGAAAGTCTTTAGTTCTGTGGTTCTAAATGAAGTCTTGAAGGTCTCTAGTTCTGTGGCTCTAACAGAAGACTGAATAGTCTCTAGTTATGTGGTTCTAATAGAAGACTGAACATCATCTAGTTATGTGGTTCTAATAGAAGACTGGTCAGTCGCTAGCTCTGTGGTTTAACAGAAGACTGAACAGTCTCTAGTTCTGGGGTTTTAATAGAAGACTGAACATCATCTACTAATGTGGTTCTAATAGAAGACAGGACAGTGTCTACTTCAGTGGTTCTAACAGAAGACTGAACAGTTTCTAGATATGTGGTTCTAACTGAAGACTGGAAGGTCTCTAGTTCTATGGTTCTAATAGAAGACTGGACAGTCTCTAGTTCTGTGGTTCTAATAGAAGACTGGACAGTCTCTAGGTATGTGGTTCTATCAGAATACTGGACAGTCTCTTGTTCTGTATTTCTAATAAAAGACTGGACCACATCTAGTTCTGTGGTTCTAATAGAAGACTGGACAGCCTCTAGGTCTGTGGTTCTAATAGAAAACAGTCTCTAGTTCTGTGGTTCTAATAGAAGACTGGACAGTCTCTAGTTCTGTTGGTCTAACTGAAGACTGGAAGGTCTCTAGTTCTGTGGTTCTAATAGAAGACTGAACAGTCTCTAGTTCTGTGGTTCTAATAGAAGACTGAACAGTCTCTAGTTCTGTGGTTCTAACATAATATTGGACAGCCTCTAGTTCTGTGGTTCTAACAGAAGATTGGACAGTCTCTAGTTCTGTGGTTCTAAAGAAGACTGAACAGTCTCTAGTTCTGTGGTTCTAATAGAAGACTGGGCAGTCTTTAGTTCTGTGGTTCTAAATGAAGACTTGAAGGTCTCTAGTTCTGTGGTTCTAACAGAAGACTGAATAGTCTCTAGTTCTGTGGTTCTAATAGAAGACTGAACATCATCTAGTTATGTGGTTCTAATAGAAGACTGGACAGTCTCTAGTTCTATGGTTCTAACAGAAGACTGAACAGTCTCTAGTTCTGTGGTTCTAACAGAAGACTGGACAGTCACTAGTTATGTGGTTCTAATAGAAGACTGGACAGTCTCTAGTTCTGTGGTTCTAACAGAAGACTGAACAGTCTCTAGTTCTGTGGTTCTAACAGAAGACTGGACAGTCACTAGTTATGTGGTTCTAATAGAAGACTGGACAGCCTCTAGTTCTGTGGTTCTAATAGAAAACAGTCTCTAGTTCTGTGGTTCTAATAGAAGACTGGACAGTCTCTAGTTCTGTGGGTCTAACTGAAGACTGGAAGGTCTCTAGTTCTGTGGTTCTAACAGAAGACTGGACAGCCTCTAGTTCTGTGGTTCTAACAGAAGACTGAAAAGTCTCTAGTTCTTTGGTTCTAACAGAAGACTGGACAGTCGCTAGTTCTGTGGTTCTAACTGAAGACTGGAAGGTCTCTAGTTCTGTGGTTCTAACAGAAGACTGGACAGTCTCTAGTTCTGTGGTTCTAATAAAAGACTGGAAAGTCTTTAGTTCTGTGGTTCTAAATGAAGACTTGAAGGTCTCTAGTTCTGTGGCTCTAACAGAAGACTGAATAGTCTCTAGTTATGTGGTTCTAATAGAAGACTGAACATCATCTAGTTATGTGGTTCTAATAGAAGACTGGACAGTCGCTAGCTCTGTGGTTTTAACAGAAGACTGAACAGTCTCTAGTTCTGGGGTTTTAATAGAAGACTGAACATCATCTACTAATGTGGTTCTAATAGAAGACAGGACAGTGTCTACTTCAGTGGTTCTAACAGAAGACTGAACAGTTTCTAGATATGTGGTTCTAACTGAAGACTGGAAGGTCTCTAGTTCTATGGTTCTAATAGAAGACTGGACAGTCTCTAGTTCTGTGGTTCTAATAGAAGACTGGACAGTCTCTAGGTATGTGGTTCTATCAGAATACTGGACAGTCTCTTGTTCTGTATTTCTAATAAAAGACTGGACCACATCTAGTTCTGTGGTTCTAATAGAAGACTGGACAGCCTCTAGTTCTGTGGTTCTAATAGAAAACAGTCTCTAGTTCTGTGGTTCTAATAGAAGACTGGACAGTCTCTAGTTCTGTTGGTCTAACTGAAGACTGGAAGGTCTCTAGTTCTGTGGTTCTAATAGAAGACTGAACAGTCTCTAGTTCTGTGGTTCTAACAGAATATTGGACAGCCTCTAGTTCTGTGGTTCTAACAGAAGATTGGACAGTCTCTAGTTCTGTGGTTCTAAAGAAGACTGAACAGTCTCTAGTTCTGTGGTTCTAATAGAAGACTGGGCAGTCTTTAGTTCTGTGGTTCTAAATGAAGACTTGAAGGTCTCTAGTTCTGTGGTTCTAACAGAAGACTGAATAGTCTCTAGTTATGTGGTTCTAATAGAAGACTGAACATCATCTAGTTATGTGGTTCTAATAGAAGACTGGACAGTCTCTAGTTCTGTGGTTCTAACAGAAGACTGAACAGTCTCTAGTTCTGTGGTTCTAACAGAAGACTGGACAGTCACTAGTTATGTGGTTCTAATAGAAGACTGGACAGTCTCTAGTTCTCTGGTTCTAACAGAAGACTGAACAGTCTCTAGTTCTGTGGTTCTAACAGAAGACTGGACAGTCACTAGTTATGTGGTTCTAATAGAAGACTGGACAGCCTCTAGTTCTGTGGTTCTAATAGAAAACAGTCTCTAGTTCTGTGGTTCTAATAGAAGACTGGACAGTCTCTAGTTCTGTGGGTCTAACTGAAGACTGGAAGGTCTCTAGTTCTGTGGTTCTAACAGAAGACTGGACAGCCTCTAGTTCTGTGGTTCTAATAGAAGACTGGACAGTCTCTAGTTCTGTGGTTCTAACAGAAGACTGAACAGTCTCTAGTTCTTTGGTTCTAACAGAAGACTGGACAGTCGCTAGTTCTGTGGTTCTAACTGAAGACTGGAAGGTCTCTAGTTCTGTGGTTCTAACAGAAGACTGGACAGTCTCTAGTTCTGTGGTTCTAATAAAAGACTGGACAGTCTTTAGTTCTGTGGTTCTAAATGAAGACTTGAAGGTCTCTAGTTCTGTGGCTCTAACAGAAGACTGAATAGTCTCTAGTTATGTGGTTCTAATAGAAGACTGAACATCATCTAGTTATGTGGTTCTAATAGAAGACTGGACAGTCGCTAGCTCTGTGGTTTTAACAGAAGACTGAACAGTCTCTAGTTCTGGGGTTTTAATAGAAGACTGAACATCATCTAGTAATGTGGTTCTAATAGAAGACAGGACAGTGTCTACTTCAGTGGTTCTAACAGAAGACTGAACAGTTTCTAGATATGTGGTTCTAACTGAAGACTGGAAGGTCTCTAGTTCTATGGTTCTAATAGAAGACTGGACAGTCTCTAGTTCTGTGGTTCTAATAGAAGAATGGACAGTCTCTAGGTATGTGGTTCTATCAGAATACTGGACAGTCTCTTGTTCTGTATTTCTAATAAAAGACTGGACCACATCTAGTTCTGTGGTTCTAATAGAAGACTGGACAGCCTCTAGTTCTGTGGTTCTAATAGAAAACAGTCTCTAGTTCTGTGGTTCTAATAGAAGACTGGACAGTCTCTAGTTCTGTTGGTCTAACTGAAGACTGGAAGGTCTCTAGTTCTGTGGTTCTAATAGAAGACTGAACAGTCTCTAGTTCTGTGGTTCTAATAGAAGACTGAACAGTCTCTAGGTCTGTGGTTCTAACAGAATATTGGACAGCCTCTAGTTCTGTGGTTCTAACAGAAGATTGGACAGTCTCTAGTTCTGTGGTTCTAAAGAAGACTGAACAGTCTCTAGTTCTGTGGTTCTAATAGAAGTCTGGACAGTCTCTAGTTATATGGTTCTAATAGAAGATTGGACAGCCTCTAGTTATGTGGTTCTAATAGAAGACTGGACAGTCGCTAGTTATGTGGTTCTAATAGAAGACTGAACATCATCTAGTTATGTGGTTCTAATAGAAGACTGGATAGTCTCTATTTCTGTGGTTCTAACAGAAGTCTGAACAGTCTCTAGTTCTGTGGTTCTAACTGTTGACTGGACAGCCTCTAGTTATATGGTTCTAATAGAAGACTGGACAGTCTCTAGTTCTGTGGTTCTAATAGAAGACTGGAAGGTCTCTAGTTATGTGGTTCTAACAGAAGACTGGACAGTCTCTAGTTCTGTGGTTATAATAGAAGACTTGACTGTCTCTAGTTCTGTGGTTCTAATAGAAGACTGAACATCATCTAGTAATGTGGTTCTAATAGAATACTGGACAGTCTCTAGTTCTGTGGTTCTAATAGATGACTGGATAGTCTCTAGTTCTGTGGTTCTATCAGAAGACTGGATGGTCTCTAGTTATGTGGTTCTAACTGAAGACTGGACGGTCTCTAGTTATGTGGTTCTAACAGAAGACTGGACAGTCTCTTGTTCTGTGATTCTAATAGAAGACGGGACAGTCTCTAGTTCTGTGGTTCTAATAGAAGACTGAACATCATCTAGTTATGTGGTTCTACTAGAAGACTGGACAGTCTCTAGTTCTGTGGTTCTAACAGAAGACTGAAAAGTCTCTAGTTCTGTGGTTCTAACTGAAGACTGGAAGGTCTCTAGTTTTTGGTTCTAACAGAAGACTGGACAATCTCTAGTTCTGTGGTTCTAATAGAAGACTGGACAGTCTCTAGTTCTATGGTTCTAACAGAAGACTGGAAGGTCTCTAGTTCTGTGGTTCTAATAGAGACCGGACAGTCTCTAGTTCTGTGGTTCTAACAGAAGACTGAACAGTCTCTAGTTCTGTGGTTCTAAAAGAAGAATGGACAGTCTCTAGTTCTGTGGTTCTAACTGAAGACGGGACAGTCTCTAGTTCTGTGGTTCTAATAGAAAACTGAACATCATCTAGTTATGTGGTTCTAACAGAAGACTGAACAGTCTCTAGTTCTGTGGTTCTAACTGAATACTTGAAGGTCTCTAGCTCTGTGGTTCTAACAGAAGACTGGACAGTCTCTAGTTCTGTGGTTCTAACTGAAGACTGAAAAACATCTAGTTCTGTGGTTCTAATAGAAGACTGGACAGAATCTAGTTCTGGGGCTCTAATAGAAGACTGGATAGCATCTAGTTATGTGGTTCTAATAGAAGACTGGACAGTCTCTAGTTCTGTGGTTCTAACAGAAGACTGAACAGTTTCTAGTTCTGTGGTTCTAACTGAAGACTGGAAGGTCTCTAGTAATGTGGTTCTAACAGAAGACTGGACAGTCTCTAGTTTTGTGGTTCTAATAGAAGACTGGACAGTCTCTAGTTCTGTGGTTCTAATAGAAGACTGAACATCATCTAGTAATGTGGTTCTAATAGAAGACTAGACAGTCTCCAGTTCTGTGGTTCTAATAGATGACTGGATAGTCTCTAGTTCTGTGGTTCTAACAGAAGACTGGATGGTCTCTAGTTCTGTGGTTCTAACTGAAGACTGGACGGTCTCTAGTTATGTGGTTCTAACAGAAGACTGGACAGTCTCTAGTTCTGTGATTCTAATAGAAGACTGGACAGTCTCTAGTTCTGTGGTTCTAATAGAAGACCGAACATCATCTAGTTATGTGGTTCTAATAGAAGACTGGACAGTCTTTAGTTCTGTGGTTCTAACAGAAGACTGAACAGTGTCTAGTTCTGTGGTTCAAACTGAAGACTGGAAGGTCTCTAGTTCTG